>NC_068998.1:54676912-54677947 GCF_001194135.2 Octopus bimaculoides
TATATGCACACACTGGAAAAAATACTTTTCCAGCTTCCCTAGGTTTCTTTCTTTTCTCTCTTTTATTTTTTTAAATCTTTCCTTGGACCTGTTCGTAATCGTCATAGCAGCTGTCGACTGAATAATTAATTCTTATTATTCCAGTTACTATGCTATAATAACTACTTGATTGTATCTAACTTTGTTTCTAGTCAGTCATTATGGCAGAGATGATAAGTTTTCGGTTGTTATGGAAGTATGTTACTAGCGGTCGGAGAACTCTGTGGCAGATATTGATCTGACACTCCAAGGTAAGTAGAACAACATATACAAATTTAATTTCTATTTGGTTTATCAACATACTCTGGCCATATTAATTTCAACGATAATAAAAATATATATATGTACTATCCATCAGTTTTCCTCCTTTGGTTATTAAATTATGTATTTTCCTTTCTTTTCTTACGAAGCCAAACTTTAAAGTCCTACTGATCACCTTCGCCGATCGTGTTTTTTATTATTCCTCATACAACAGTCACTGGACAACGGTCAGGGTTGTTTATGATGTTTTGTTTGCAAAGTGTAGTCGTAGATATGTTAGTAGTTCTCAGGTTTAGGGCACCAGACCTTAAGCATCTCGCATATAACGAATGTATACCTGGAAATGAATAACGATGCCACATACATACAGACATCACATGCATACACACACATACATTCATACATACACACACACATACATGTATACTCTTTTACTTGTTTCAGTCATTTGACTGCGGCCATGCTGGAACACCGCCTTCAGTCGAACAAATCGACCCCAGGACTTATTCTTTGTAAGCCTAGTACTTATTCTATCGGTCTATTTTGCCGAACCGCTAAGTTACGAGGACGTAAACACACCAACATCGGTTGTCAATCGACGGTGGTGGTGGTGGGGGACAAGTATGTATATATAACTTTTATCTTTTACTTGTCTTAGTCATTAGACTGCTCCATGCATCGACAATTATGTTCCTGAAGAAAAAAAGTTCTCCAAAATTTCCAATTTGTTTTTAC
>NC_068998.1:54678181-54681353 GCF_001194135.2 Octopus bimaculoides
CACAAATACTCTTCCTTTTTCATGAAGTATGGAACTTCAAGGGTATCCATTCCAAAACTGGTTTTGTATTACAAATCTTAATTTTAGTTTTAGTAGGAATTGCAAAACATTTCATAGTTTCTATCGCATCCTCATGTCTTTCCTGCTTCATCTTTGTGAATCTTAGCATTTTACCAGAAACAAATGCCTTATTCTTTCCATCTTCGATATCATATTGATCTTCTGCCCTTATTCTTATCTATTTTAAATCTATTTCTCGCTACTTTACCTAGAATTCTTCATTTAAAGCACTTCCAATATCACTAATATACATCTTACAATAATCTAGTCTCATTGGGACTTCAAGGTCACTGAACTTGCAAGAAATAGCAACCATATTTTCCTTAAATCATGCTCTACCATCTTCAAAAAAGTGGGGAGGAAACATTGAATAATGTAGTTCAAGATAGACTGTGTAGAAATAAAGACGACTTAAACTTTTAGACCCCATGCCACATTATTGAGTTTAACACAAAACTTCGTTGAAAGGATTTTTATTTTCTAGAAAAATAACTTCATTGAGAAAATATTTAAAATTATTTGATGAAATTTTTCTGTAAGTGCTTTGTTTAGCCCCAGGTCATCAATGATTGATCAAAAACCTAAGGATTAAAAGACATTCGCTTGTTTAATATCCCGTCTCTTTTCTATATTAGGGACTCCTTTGTTTCTTAAAGATTGTAGGATATCATTTGAATAATTGGCTGCTGCTTGAAGTTCTTTTTGTGATATTTTGGTGTTGTGTGTGGTTAGAAAATTAATTACAAATGTAACCATGTCATTAAGGAGACAACAATTATTAGATTAACTGAATCATTAAACCATTCAACAAAATTCTATGCGGTCTTAAGTTACAGCCATTTATGTTCTGAGTTGAAATCACACCGAAGTGAACTTAGTCTTTCATCCTCGCGGGGGGGTCACTAATATAAAACATTGGGATTGACTTATATTCTTAGACCACATCGAAGATGTGAATTGATTTATAAGAGAAGGTACAAAGGTTTCATTAGTTTGACAACTATTTGACATATTGCTACGAAATCATCTCTACTTTCTGTCCAATTGCATTATAATAAACTGGCAGCCAGCCATTTATAATACGTCTACTTTACACTCGTGCTTTGAATTATTAAGATGAACGTTTTAGCCGAATAAAACCATTTCATTCTTAACAATTATTTCACGTCACAGCAATTCTGCTGAAATTCCGAAACAATTATATTCACAATTTCAACCAGAAAGTACTCTGGGACACGTCTTTCTTCAATGAAACAGAAGAATTAACAATGGAAAATTTTCTTTGATGGGACTTCATCACATACAAACATAGAGTGGACACAGTAGGAAACCAGATTCTTAAAGTTTCTTGTTGAATTCTCAGACTCAACTGAATAACAACGATTCACTTGGTTCAACTAACAACTTCTCATCTTCCCTCTTCAGCCATATTGAAAATTGTATCAACTACAGCATTGCAAAAGTTCCCCTTGATAGCATCCATTAAACAGCAGTATATAATTTTGGAGATTTCAATTGTAATTGGGAAAACAGTTACTAAGCGAAGAAGACATTGACTCTTATGATACAATTCTAGGTACCCTCATCAGACACTGAAACTAGAAATTGTTATCGTTAGGTGAGCATTAACCAAAATACTTGATAAAGATTTCTTGAAAACTTTTCATTAAATTTCGAATGAGCGATCACCTAAGATCAAACTCTGGAAGCTGTGCAGAGACAAACGGAGACTTACCAACAATGTTTCTCAATGGTTTCAGAAAATGTAGCAAATACAGTCGAACTCCCTTATTAGTGAGCACACAACTGAATTTCCAGAGATGAAAATACAATTTTTGTGCTGGTCAAGCAAAGAATGAAACATGTCACAACTGCCAAAATGATTGGATATTTTTCATAAGCCTGTTGTTCACAAAGATCCACACCATCAACACTTCTAACTAGGACACATCAAGGAAATGGACTTAAAAGCTATTCTCAGTGCGCATGCACACACACACACACAGTTGTCAAAAATCCAGAAATGAGAAAAACATCTGCCCATATATTAGCTAATAGTGTGGTTTATTATTATTAATATGCTACCCACCCCTCACAGCAGAATGCATTGGGGCATTTCGTCTGTCTCTACGTTCTCACTTTAAATTCTGCTTAGGTCAACTTTGCTTTTCATCCTTTTAGGGTCAGTACCAGATGAATACTGGGGTTGATGTAATCAACTAACTCCTTCCCCAACATTTCAGGCTTTGTGCCTATAGTAGGAAGGATTATTATTATTATTATTATCATCATCATCATTTATTTTTTAAATATAATATTGTGCTATAGTCTCATTCACCTATTTTTGATGGTTGTTGGACTTAACTCTCTATTTCTGGCAGGAAAGCATTTAGTAATTTAGCTATCATGAGACTATCATATAATATTGTATAAATAATAATAATAATAATAATAATAATAATAATGATAGTGTATCATATGGTAGTCTAGCCAGTTTGATGGATGAGCAAGTTTACAAAAATCTCTCCCTCTAAGCCCTGTTTTTTTCATTTTTCTGTATCTCAGACATCTTATATATAGTTATTTATTTGAAAAGACATTTAAATTTGGACATTTATGATTCTTTCTGGGACATGACTTAAAAAGCATAACTTGGGAAGAACATAAAAGTTTATGTTACTCAATTTGTCCCAATGTTTGTGATTTCTCTTTGCTTTTCCACCAATTGTTTCTAAACTTCACCACTTTTCACAGTTTGATAAAATCTTTATCAGAGAGAAGACAGAATGACTTCATCATCATCATCATCATCATCGTTTAACGTCCGCTTTCCATGCTAGCATGGGTTGGACGATTTGACTGAGGACTGGTGAAACCGGATGGCAACACCAGGTTCCAGTCTAATTTGGCAGAGTTTCTACAGCTGGATGCCCTTCCTAACGCCAACCACTCAGAGAGTGTAGTGGGTGCTTTTACGTGTCACCCGCACGAAAACGGCCACGCTCGAAATGGTGTCTTTTATGTGCCACCCGCACAAGCCAGTCCAGGGGCACTGGCAACGATCTCGCTCAAAAATCCTACGGGAGCCAGTCAGGCGGTACTGGCAACGGCC
>NC_068998.1:54682527-54689292 GCF_001194135.2 Octopus bimaculoides
AATTCATTGCTGTACTCATTTCCAACCCTCACCTTACTGGCAGCATCTCTGTACATGGCTCGCACAGCTCTCACTAACCATTCTTCTATCCCAAGTTTCCTCATTGACCACCAGATAAGGGATCGGGGGACCCTGTCAAAGGCTTTCTCCATGTCAACGAAAGCCAGGTACAGAGGTTTATCCTTAGCTAGGTATTTCTCCTGCAACTGTCTCACTAGAAATAAGGCATCAGTAGTGCTTTTACCTGGCATGAACCCAAACTGCATCTCATCTAAATTGATTCGCTCCCTAATTAGTTGGGCTATGACCCTCTCTGTAACTTTCATAACCTGATCTAACAGCTTGATGCCTCTGTAATTATTTGTATTTCTTCATGACATTATCACTGAGCTGTCACTCACTCCATGGCAAGTGCCATTGGTAGCTGCAAGAAACAAGTGGTAAACTGGTTATTGACTTTTCACAAATAACAAATTGCTTTTTGCTCTCCAGATGCACATCTTTTCCCTTATACTGAAAATCAAGATCTCCTGCATTTTATTTTCTACAACGAATTCAACAGTAAACTGATTCTGAAAGCAGCATACAATGATGTATATATACAAATTATATATGATGTATATATACAAATTATATATGATATATATATATATACACATTGCAAATCAAGCCGGTGGATGCTTACCCTTTCGTGTGACTTGTTCCATAAGCAGTTTTCTAAGAGTGATGGATGGTGTAATTACCAACAATGATATCAAAAGAGTCCAGCCTGTCTCGATGTTACCGCCATTAGCAAAACTACCGAGAAGTTCAGTAGGATCTTGACTGAAACATCCATTTGTTTCCTTGGATACAAAATAGAAAATAATTCTTTGCAACTTGACCCAGAAAGATTGAGACCCTCCCCCTCCCCTCATTGATTTCCTGATGTCTGGAATACTAAGTAACTTCAACTTGTAGGTTTGTTTAGTTATCAATCTTGATAGGTATCTCCTTTCTCAGAACTAATTCAGCTCTTACTAAATACTGCTTTACCATTGCAGAAGAGACATCGAAAGACATTAATCTGTTTAAAACTTCAATTGCTAATCTCTCTCTCTCTCTTTCCCAAACTTCCACGACATGTTGAAACAGGTTTCTCAAACTATAATTTTGGCTGTTTTTTCACAAGTGTAATAAACCTGTCACTTCTCCAGAACTCTTGTTTGCTCTAAGCAAAATCTTTTGTTGAAAAGGAGGCCATGGCTTTTGCAAAATGCTTCAGGAAACGACAGACATTTTCTACTTTGATGCTATTCTATATTACTCATTGTTCAGTAAGCCATCTCATTCGTATTTAACCTCAAAGGCAGAGGTAAAAATGGAAGGATGATATTCTTCGTTGCTCTGTATGATTATCACTCTAAAATTATGATGTTTGACACAAACCTGCCAAAGATAACATGGCTTGTGATGCTTTTATCAGATGCTCATCTATCACATTTGGAATCAGTTTTATGTCAGCAATTCTACCATTTTGGAGAGCGATTTCAGCAGAAATCACTGAGCCATGTTCCTTCACTGCCAGCTGAAGGTAAATGGCTCAGTGGTTAGAATATGGTAAAGGGATAGAGACAGGTGAGTGTAGCAGAAATATGTGGTTACTGCGATGGGGAGAGAGAGAGAAGATAATGGTGACCCAAATGGTCAAATTGACATTTATCTGTACTAGAAACAGAATTCCATTTGGAAGACAGAACTTTGGTTCCATTGAAGAGAATTTTACTAATGGATGTTGTAATGTCGACCTGTAGAAGATGGTAGCCCAAATAGGCTGCGGCTGTTCTGTTGATGAGTATTGCAGTGTTCTCTACCAAATGTGTTGAGTGATCTTTCAATTTAACAAAATTGTTTTATATTTGTAACATAAAAACAAACATTAATGTGTGGGTGTGTGTGTGCCTCTGTTTGATCCGCCACCCCACCACTTGACAACCAGTGTTGCTTTGTGGTCTTCATAACTTAGCAGTTTGGCAAAAGAGGCCAATAGAATAAGTACCAGATTTACAAAATAAGTCCTGGGGTTGATGTGTTCAGCTAAACCCTTCAAGGCAGTACCCCAGCATGGCCGCTGTCCAATGACTGAAACAAGTGAAAGATAGAATTAAATCCTCCATTTACTTCTGATATTTTTCCATGTTTTATTGATATTGGAGATGGGGTTACGGATAAAGTTAATTTCAGTTTGGATTGGAGCTTCGGATATCAAGAGAAGGGACACAACATTTCCCCTCCCCTTAATCTGACGTTCGGTTGATTTTTATCCAGCAGCCTCATCTATGTGATAATACAATGTTTAAAGAATTTTAATGTTTTGCAGCTGTTCAACTGCCAACATGGCTGTTGGTTTGTGCTTTGCGGATCAATAAGTTGCTAACCCTTCTTCAATGTGTTGCTAACCCCATCAGCTAGCTACATGTTGCCTTATTTGGACTTGTTGTTGCAGTGGTACTTTTAATGCACAGAACTGAAGTACTAGTGTCATGACATTGGAGACATCCATCTAGAATTGAATTTACCCTCCCCAGTTTTTTTCTTATTTCACAATTTCATTCAACTGATTCCTTTCTAAGCTTGAATAAGCAGTTTGGAAACTATATTAAACTAACAAATAGACATGGAGGCTATGCACATGTATATCTGCATGTGTGTGTATGTGTGTGTGTGTGTGTGTGTGTGTGGTATTTCTTGAATATCATTGATTATTTGTTTTCTGTATAACAGATCTTGAAAATGAAATGTAAGCTATGAAGAATGGAAGTATTCTGGAATAATGCTGATTCTTGAAGTAGTCTTTGATAATAAACTGCCAGGTTTGAAGATGCTAGTAGTTATTTGAAGAACCATTTTATCATGAAAAGAGGTCTATATATATAATATATATATATATATATATATATATATAATCTACACACATACATAAACAAACACACACACACTCACATACATGTAAGGAAATTGCTTTATGTCTATACTGTTAGCAATTTCTTTGTAGGATCACAAGTGTGTTTGATTATACTGTGAAATAATTTGCAAGTGAAATTGTACCACATAAAACTTTACTTGAAAAGAATGTGTATAGGAATGATAGCAGTGTGTGTGTGCATGCACATTCACACACACGCACACACACACACACTTGCTCAATAAAACATAACAACTATATTGAAGAACATAACACACTGTTTGGTGGATAAATGAATGGAGGAAGCTGTTTACCTAACTCGTGATAGAACAAGTGTTTTTATTTAATTTCTCTTCTGCCAAAGAGTTTCATGTTGGCAACACTAAATGCCTGTGTAGCATTTAGTTCAGCTGCTTAACTTTACAAGTTAAAATCCTTCCAGTATTGATTTTTCAGGGGTTGATTCGGTCAGATTAAGCCCCTACCCAACAATTTTCGGCAGCTTTCCACTTGTTTTCCATTTTTTTGTTTTTAGTAGTAAAATGGTGTGGTGTGGTGGCTTGTATGCCTCAGTGACCCAGAGAGCTATACTACTAGAATACAAGCTCCTTATAGGGCCTCCCATGCTGGACAAGTCAAAGGATAATATGGACCTCCTCTTCCCAGAGGTAAAAATGGTTTGAGTAGGGGCCAATACTCCATCCTAGGAAAAAAGCAAATTTAAAGAAGCATCAAAGACAACTGAAAACCAACAAAACCTGGGAGAGGAAGATATATAAGGTTTAATAATTGTGATTGTTGTATAAAATGTGTTGTGTTGAATTAATTTTGAGCCTAACATATATTTTGTAATTTGTTGTAGGAAAAAGTGAAGCTATTCTCTGGTGTCTTACAATGCTAACTGTGCAACTGTTTAACATAAATATATGAGAAAGAAACATTTAAGAGTGAGGCTGATCAGTGACCATGCGATTTCATCATGTGCATGGATCAGCTGTCACTTTGTCCAACAATCGGCTACATGCCAACCGAGATGAAAAGCACTTCTGTGATGGTATTGTATTTGGTGACCAACCTCTGAAAATTGGTGTTCGGATTTCTCTCCAGATGACTTGCATTACGACTTGGAAAGGGGCTTTACGAATAGGAGTTACATCTAATGACCCACAGTGTTTTCTTGAACAACACACATTACCACGTTACCTTTATCCTGATCTTGTTAAACAGGAAGGATATTGGGCACGTTTAGTGAACGAAAAGTTTGCTGTTTCTTATCACATCATAACATTTTATGTGAATTCCATGGGAGAGCTTCAACTGTTTGTCAACAATCACTACATCGGTGTTCTGCTGAATGGAATTCCAACACACCTCCAATTGTGGTTCCTGCTTGACCTTTATGGAAATACATCAGCTGTCAAATTGGTTATTACAGGTAATTAATTTTCATTTTCTGACTGCACAAATAAAAATTTACTATATTTATTGGTCTATAAAATGTGTGTTTTTTTAAATTTTATTTTAAATGTATCAGAAGAACTGTCCTGCATCTATTGCAGGCCCATTACGAATGGGAGACTGGGTGTTGTAGGGTAGGGAGATGAATGAGCATAAATCTATGAGGCACAATAATTATTACTAATTATAAAATATTGCTTAACAAACCAAATTACCACAAAATGTTAACTCAAACTAACAAAAAATTGCTTACAGTATGCTGGATGTTATGTGGGGAAGTCACTTCATCTCGTTATACCTTCTTGCCCAGCATACATGCATATTGTTAATAATTCTTGATGCTTCAAATAGTCTACTCTTATTGGAAGAAAAGGACAAAATTGATAGTTTGTAATTATTTGCAGTTGAACAACATTTATTGCATGCAAACAATTGTAATATTTGGTCAGTGTTGCTATGAAATTATTCACTAGTTGAAGAATTTATATACATAGATCTGTAATAAAACTCAATGTTTTACATCAATCATACTCCATACTCTTAAATAAATTAAAAAACACCAATAAATAATTTGTTTTTCTCTGTATATTGATAATTTAGGCATTACAGGATTAAGCCTGTGTACCATGTATGATGCTGCATCTCAGTGACACATGGACAGAACAAGCAGATGATGTGCTGAAAGCTAAGTACGGAGTGATGTTTGTCTATATGATGGTGTATATTGATAGGTTGTCTGCCCAGCAAAAAGATTACACAGAATGAAGATGAGTGAAGAAGAGATGCTATTGAGGGTAGACTTATCCAGCTAGTCTGGAAAATAGGCATAAAACTGGTGATGAGAGTAGTGGCTGGATGACAAGCAAGGGGTTGTTGTTTGTGTTTAGCCTGGGTCAATCTTTATGGCGCAGACCTCTTATTCAAGGCGTTAGCCATCTTGTTTTCCAATTTGCAGATATGCCGTATTTTTGACTACATTTTCCAATGTTTTTCCTTCTTTAAAGATTATAAAGACAATAGGATGTGATTTGAGAGAGATTTTGCTCTTACTTCTAGCAAATTGTATTAGAATTATTCTTCTAGAAAAGGAGTTCCCTCAACTTCAATATTAGTGGTGGTGAGGATAACGATGATGGTGGTCAGTGTTGCAACTGTTTCCTGAAGTTTGTGCTAATAGGATTTTGTTATATTTTTAATTATTTCCTATATTTTTTAAAGTATTGTTCAACAGTTGCTATGAGTAAAGCTCGGTGAAAATGCTGGGTTCCACCAGCTGTTTTGCTTTCGATAAACTTTAATGAACAAATTGTTCATGGTATCCCAGTGACTCAACAGGTTAACATCACTGTTTAATTAATCATTAATTCATTATGATGAAATCAGTTCTTTAACCCAATCTCTTCTTTGAAAATTTGTTTTCAATAAAACTAGTAATTTAAATTCTTTTTTTTTTAACCTGCAACTTCCGGTGAATTGTTAAACGATAATAAAATAATCTGTGTGTTTTTAACAAAGCAATTATGAAAAAACAAATAATTTTAATGTTGCCTCTTAGTTTAATTTATTATTCTTTAAAATTTAATTGCTCAAGTTAATCTAAATATTCTTTTCAAGAAATTACTTGTTTTTCACCTGAATGTTCTAAAAATCTAATTTATCATCGATTTGATTTATAAGCATAATTGTCAGTAAAGTTTGTAAAACCAAAAATTAAAAAATTTTGGTCTTACTAATTATTGAGGATAGATCGTTAATATTTTGTTTACCATTAACGAAGGATTACCCTGATAAAAAAGTCCAGAGTAATAAATACTAGCTTCTCATCTTTTTACCAAATTGAGCTAAATGGTAGAGTCTTTATGTAGTCACTCAGCATGCTAGAAATAGCAGCCAAATCACACTTGAAAAAGAAAGGGCAAGTAAAGGGAAGGCACATCAGATAATATAGTCTTCCATATTATGTGAAATTGCAATTATAATATCTCTGATCATAGCCCTGCCTGATCTAAACTGGTCTGGTGTGAAACAGTGACAAAAATGGCAAAAAGTAGAAAACACTGAGGTAGATTAATGTTGAAGGCTGGTGAAAGAGAGTAACAGTAGGACCTACTCTCAGCTCAGTGAAGAACTTGCCTTTATCATAGATGATGGTGATGATGATGATGGCCTTGCCACTGCTGATGCCAATGTATTTATTTTGTACAGCTGCTGGTCTGGTTGCCAGCCTGATAGTCCGTTTCACACTACTGTATGTACAACATATTGAGATTATGTTATCACAGGTTTAGAAAATATTATCCGTAGTTAATGAAAACAAATCTCTCTCTCTCTCTCTCTCTCTCTCTCTCTCTCTCTCTCTCTCT
>NC_068998.1:54689685-54699985 GCF_001194135.2 Octopus bimaculoides
TCTCTCTCTCTCTCTCTCTCTCTCTCTCTCCAGATATATATATCACCATCATCATCATTTACTGTCCACTTGTCCATATTTGTTTACTCCCCAGACCTGCCTTGATTGAGCAGACTAGAGTCAAAAGCATTTCAGCCACAACTGCCTCATACTTTTTGCTCAGATTTACTATCTCTAGGGCCATATTCAATTTGCTTGTTTTTATGAAGATTTTGCTGCTGTTTTCAGTACAAATTATCAGCACATAGAAACTCCCCTGCCAGCTTGTGGCTCAGCCATTGGGTCACATGGCCCTGAGGCTTGGTCCAGTCACAGGCTTATAGATCCTCTTTGTTGTCTCAGCTATCTTGTTGTCCCCTTCCCCTCAAATGGTTCAGCCTCCTCCACTAAGTTTTTAAGAGCCATTTTTTTGAGTCTAGTTTTATAGGGTTAAGCAGATAAAAGACAAAATTCTTCCCCTGTAAAGAAAGCTGTTCTATATTTAAGGTAACTTTTCTGATCTGATGATCATTGCTCTTCAGATCATTTTGGTGTGTTAAATTTTACAGATAAAACCATCTTTTGTAGGAACACAATAAAAAATCTTGTAGTTGTTTTGTATTGGTTGTTGGATTCTGTAAGCAGACCTCTTTCCGTTGCAAGCATTTGGACCAGTTTGAGGATAACGTTGTCTCTTCTTCCCATCAGCCTGGGAGGCCTTGAAAAAATACAAGGTCATAGAATCGATGGCAAATAAAATTTAGTTTAGTATCATATCTTGTCAGTCCTATCTCAAGTAGTAAGAGTAATGTAGCGGATATGACTGAGGGATTTACATCAAAAAATTATTACACAAGTTCAGAATAGAAGAGAAAGTAGTATTTAACTGGTGACTGTAAACCAATACTAAAATGTACAAATGAATATTTATTTGGAAGGATCTGATTTCAATGTCTGTCCTTTTAATATTGCATTGTGACATAGGACGACATACTTAACTGTCAATGATCATAAGTATAGCAGTGCAATGAATGATATGTTTCATTGCTGTTGGCAAAGAACTTTGAAATTGATGTGTATTTTGTTGTTTTGACATGTTACGTTTAATTCCTTCTGATAGGAAAAACTAGTTACAACAGACCATGTTGCTCTTCAGGGAGGTGTTCATCTCCCATCAACTAAATATTATTGGAGACCAGAATTAAGTACCAGACCCTTTTATTCTTTTATCTTTTACTTGTTTCAGTCATTAGACTGGCCATCCTGGAGCACTGCCTTTAAGGGTTTCATTGAACAAATCAATCTCAGTACTTATTTTTGGAATCTGGTACTTATTCTGTTGGGTTCCTGTTAAACTGCTGAGTCATGGGGATATAAACAAACTAACACCAGTTGTCATGTGGTAGTAAGACAAACACAAAGACTTCCCCTCCCCCCTACCAAATTCACTCACAAAGCATTGATTGATCTGAGGCTATAGTAGAAGACATATGCCCAAGGTGCCAAACAGTGGAACTGAACTGGAAGCCACATGGTTGGAAAGCAACCTTCTGAATCACTGTGATTTAGAAATGGTAGCAGTGGTGGTTTTTGTGTTGTTGGGTATGTTTTGTACAACTGTTTTACCTGAGATTTCTGTAATCTTCTAATTTTTGTTTCTATGATTATATTTTAGATGATACTCCTAAGGAAATCTTTGTCCGAGGGGAGGCTGCTATCAAAGCCTACGAGAAGGCCTGCTGTTCAGGAAGTGAGGCTGTCTATCGTACACGGCTTATGTTGGTCGGTAAAGACAGAGTCGGTAAAACTAGTCTCAAGCGTTCACTTCTGGGACAAAAGTAAGAGTTCAGATTTTTTCTTCTTATAATATTTCACCTGTAAAGCTTCCCTTAGATTTGTTAGATTCTATGGTAGGAGTCATGTTCCTTCATGACCAAGGAAGGTATTTATCTGATGTTGGATGCCCTAATCGGAAGGGGTTGGGTGTAAAGTGGGCTGTTGCACACATATGTACCCAAAAGCCAATGGCAAGTTGAACTGAGGCAATTTATGGTGTGGGCATGAGAGAGAGAGTAAACTTACTCAGGGTTGTACAATTAGGAAGTTTGGCTTTGTAGTCTTGTGGTTATGGAAACAGCTGAGCAAAAGGAGAGCATTCTACATGCTAAATACATATACGGTAGGCTCTCACAAACATAAGATTGTGACTTAGAGAACTTTGAAACAACATTGTTAGGAAGTAAGTTTTCTTACCTGCTCCAATACCTTCTTACCTGCTCCAATACTTTCTTACCTGCTCCAATACCTTCTTACCTGCTCTTTCAATCATAGCTATGAATAAGATAAGAAGGTAAATGGAGTAAACCTAGATGAAATCTTGAAGGAATTAGGAGATTAAACTACACCCTGTCTTATCTATATATGTATAAACAATACATGTATTCTTCTAACCCATGCTAGCATGGAGAACAGATGTAAAACAAATGAACTTTGTCCATTTGATTCACTATACTACACTCTAAATTGAGTGATCTGAAGTTAGTCTTAACAGTATACTAATAAGGTAGTAGACAATGTAGTATGGTAGACTAAAAGCATCATAATTAGTTTCCTCTTTCTGTAGATCTGAGTTGAAATCGCTTTCTCTTTTTCTCTCTGGGCTTTTCAGTCATTCTAATTAATAAAATAAGTAGCTGTAATATAGCAGGGTTGATTTGACTCTCATTAGCCATTTTTGAAAGCTGTCAACAGAAATCAACAATTAATCTTGTAATGTCTTGTGATTTGTTGTTTTTCACTTTGTTAAACTTGTGTCACTTGTTACATTGGGCTTAAGAAAGGAACACTTGTGCACACTTGTGTTTCTGCTATTTGCATATTCACACTTAGACAGACTCACCTCTGTGCACACTCCCAGACAGCAGAGCTCTAATTGTATTTACATAGTTTTCTGATTGTTTGATTTCACTGAAATATATTAATAGGTTTTATTTGCCTCTAATTAAATACCTGGAAACACATTTAGATATTCATTAAGGAAACACTTAACAAGAAGAATAGCTATGTCTGTAAAAGCTGTGCTACATGACAAAACTTTGGATTGATTTTCTCATTGATTTTTTTTTGTCCATTGTGCTCATAGAAACATTGGTGATTCTTCTTTAGATATATACATAAGACAGTCTGTACTTTAATCTCTTAATTCCTTCAACATTTGATCTGGTTTTACCCCATTTACCTTCTTATCTTCTTCATAGCTATGATCGATTTGGCTTTTCAATATTAACTCGCCCCTGTAATACAACAAAAATACTGCATATGTTGAACTTTTAATAATCCAATCTTCATAATGGATATGACAAGATGGCTAATTAACTAATTTTCTATAATTACATTTAAAGAGAAATGAAAAGATTAATGCCTTCATTGTGTCTGTGATAATAGCTACTTGAAAGGTCAGGCGCTAGACTTCAGCCTAACAAATAGGGGCCATTTTCTTTTCTTTTTTTTTTTGTGTTGTTGTCTCTTTACCAGTTACCACCTGTCAGACATTATCTACAAAAACAAAGGGAAAAATAGTGAAATTATATGCTATTAAGAATCAAACAAATATGGACAAATGGAAAGGAATAAAACCAGTTCACCTTGGAAAGTAGGAAAGAGATATTTTCTTCTAAATTTGTTACTTTATTTGCTCTTATTAATAATAATCGTAAAAACATTAGGCTTGTTCATGGCAAACCATCTCTCAAGCTATACCTCTCAAAGAACTATACCAATTCCTATTTAAAATTGGCTTTGTGCCTTGTCCAAAATAAACAAAACAAAATAGAAAGAAAGTAAAAAAAAAAAGCAATCAGTCTTAATAAAAGAACCATTTATGACCTCTGGTTCTAGACATAACTATTTCACTGCACTTAAACCAATAATGGTCTAAGGGAAAGCAGGAATGTCATAAAATTTTGTCTCTTCCTTTGCTACTAAATTTATGGCTTTGTTCTGAAAGTAAGAAATCAATATTAATGAGAGAAAGGTGATAATTTGGCAGAAACAGTTGAGTGATTTAAAATATTTGGTTTGTTCATCGACGTTCTAAGTTGTTGTTGTTGTTAAACCTCTTTGGTGTCAACCCTGATCAAGTAATCCTGTGATGAAAACTATTCTATCTTTGACCATGCCATTCCTCCACCCCCACCCCCCACCACCAGGTAGGGTCTAATCTCTTTCGCATTTAAAAAAAAAAGCTATGTTACAAGTTCACTTTGCAATGATGTTGTTTAGGGTTCAGTTCCACTGCATGGCATTTTGGGTAAGCGTCTTCCACTATAGCCTTAGGCTGACCAATAACTCATGAATTTGGTAGACAGAAACTGTGTGGAAGCTTGTATATGTGTGTTTGAGTGTATGCTTGTCTTTGTCCTTCTACCATCACTTGACAACGATGTTGGTTTGTTTACATTCCCATAACTCTGGTTCAACAAAAGAAACTAATAAAATAAGTATCAGACTTTAAAGAATAAATGCTGGGGTTGATTTGTTTGACTAAACCTTTCAATGAGGTGCCCCAGCATGGCCACAGCCCAATGACTGAAACAAATGAAAGAAACAAGATAAAACTATTTACTTACCTTATTTTATTAATCTACCTTAATTTACTTACCTTGTTTCATTAATCTACCTTAATTTACTTACCCTGTTTCATTAATCTCCTTCTGTATTCAACAAAATTCTGAATCACTTTCCCAAGACACTGAGACATTATCATGAATTTCCTAAAGTCGTTCAGTATATTTTTAACACTGCATACGAAGCTGTTCTTTGTGCAACACCTTTTGAGAAACACTGATCTACATTTAGAGTTCCATTGCAGACTATCTTCGTCTTTCATCTCTTTGAGGTTGATGTCTTCTATTGATTTCTTTTATTTCCATTGGCACAAGGCCAGACGTTTGGAAGTACAAGATAATAATCAATCAGACTTGACCACTCTCTGTGCCATGTGTTTAGAAGAAAGAAATAAGACAAGTTCTGCCAAATGTTCAAAGATGAAACTAAATACTCTTGTGGTATCTCAGACACTGCACTGTCTTTAAGATATTAATTTTAATGTCTTGGGTGGATGGGTGGGTGGATGTTATCCAGAGCAGTATTTTTCCTTTTCTTAACATTTTACTTGTGGCCGCATTGGACTGTGGCCTTAATTTGGTCAAGCAAATCAGCCCCAGTGATTATATTTTAAGTCTGGTATGTATTCTGTTGGTTTCCTTTGCCAAATTGCTGGGGTGGTGGAGCACACAAAACACTAACGCACACACATACATAGATATATCATACATACATACATACACACATACATAGATATATCATCACCTTCATCATCATCATCATCATCGTTTAATGTCCATTTTCCATGCTGGCATGGGTTGGCCAGTTTGATAGAAATTGAGGAACTGGGTGGGGATGGGGGTGGGTTGCACCAAGGTCCAATCTCTGCCTTGGCCACACTTTCTCCAGCTGGCTGTCATTCCTGATGCCAGCCAGTGTGCTCTGGATGTAGTAGCAGTACTAGTGAGGTCACCGAGTACTTTCAAGGCCAGACCCTTCAAACTGAATGAAGTCTTATATTTAAAGGACGGGAGGAGGAATCTGTATGAAGAGGTGAATACATGGTTTCCTGGCTGGAAAGTGAGAGAGATATAGTGTGGACTACCCTCAAAGTGAATAGGGATAGGGGAACTGAAAAAGAGGGTGGGTAGGTAAGTGTGTTAGAGTGAAAAGAATGTAGCAGGGCTATAACAGAAGACACTTGTCAATGTGCTGCACAGTGGGACTGAACCTGAAACTATGTGGTTAGAAAATTAAGCTTGTGTTTACTCAGGCCCCCATGTGTCTAGGGGTCCAGTGCTGATGCATGTATGCTACGTTTGTGTATGTAGTGGCCCCTGTGCATTGCTTTGCTCAGGGCCTATAATGCTGTTGTTACTGTGCTGATTTGGGGGTGAGGAACTTGGAGCTGAAGATACAGCTTCAGGTAAAGCTTTGAAACCTGTAATTGCTGTCTTCTGAAAGAAGTCTGGATTTTGTATTAAAAATCTAATTTTTGCTGATTACATAGTGTTTTTATTTATTCTAATGTTCTTAAATTGTCACAAAAATACCTGTAAAAATAAATTTATGTTTTAATTTCCAATTTGAATATTCATAATTACATTTTCACAATAAATGTAATTACATTTTCCCATATATTTGCTAAAATGTTCGTTAATGCTGGTTTATTAAATTACACTTAATTCAATTCAAACTTGAAATGTAAGACAATTAGCCAGCCGTGGGGGTAGTTGATTAAAATCTCCTCTTGAGTACTTGGCTGATATTTCATTTTATCAACCTTAGGAAGACGAAAGACAAAGATGAGTTCAGCTGGATTTGAAATCAGAATGTGAAGAGCTGGAACTGTCACAAGACATTTTGTCTGGTACTCCAACAATTCTACAGATCCACTGCCTTTTTTTTTTTAAGAAACTAATGATATTCATTTCTAACTTTGTTGTGAAGCCCCAAATGTGTAGCTTGGAGTAGAACTGATTAAATTAATCACATAGTATGCTGCTGGTAATTAATTTGTTATAATTAACCTCAGAGTCTTGATAATGAAAGACAAAGTTGTTGTTATTGTTTGGCCTCAAGTCAGCCCTGTTTCATCTGACTTATGATCAGATTTATCCCAAACATGACCACTCCATTTATGTAGAGGGCTCATAATTGAGTCAGTGACTGTGCTCCTGTACCACTAAATTTAGCCACACTTAAGACATTCTCACCTTCCCCCTCTCCTCTCTTTCTTACTAGCACCCCATACAATCTCCTGCCCCCCTTTTATTGATCTGTCTTCTTTATTCATCTGTCAGCATCTTCTTTATAATTCCTTTATGACTGACCATGATTTACTCTATACTGCTTCCATCTCTCTATTGATTACCCACAACATTGCTGTCTTTTTAATCTCTCCCATTTAATCTCTTCTTCATTAGACATTGGCATCCCTTCAATCTAACCTACTTCTCTGTTTTCATTGCCATTTTTATCCTCCTTCTTTTTTCTTTCTTTAATGTTGTTAACTGATGTCTTTTAATTACTACCTCTTCCGACCATCAACCCCCACCCTTCTCCCTCCATCCCATTTCACTTTAACCCCACTGAACCTTTCTCTTTTCTTTCCCTATTGAACTTATATTCATAAATACTGTTTTCTGATCAGGGTAACATGATCTTGCTTCAGATCTTACCGAATCATGCTAATCCAGACACCTACAATGTTATTACATAATATACATAGTTATGGCACCAGTCATTGTTCATCCGAAACAGCTGTAAAGATAACACTTGATTGTAGTGTTCACTTATTTCTGTATGCAACCCACCATGTAAATACACTCTTGATGCCTACTTTTGTTTATCACCTTTCCTGCTTTCATCCATACACATACACACAACATCATCATCATCATCATCATCATCATCTTTCCTAGCTCACGTGGATTGAATGGCTTGACAAAATGCAATGGGTTTGGAGGGGCATACTTTGTGTGTGTGTACATGTTTGTCTCTCACTACTGGGTAACCAATATGGGTTTGTTTGTGTCCCCTGTAACCTAGCAGAATATCAAAAAGAGACTGATGGAATAAATATCAGCAAAACACATTTCAATCCACTATGGTGTTGCCATCCGGTTTCACCAGTCCTCAGTCAAATCGTCCAACCCATGCTAGCATGGAAAGCGGACGTTAAACGATGATGATGATGATGATGATGATGTACCTTTTCAAAAAAGTGTGTGACCTTGTTTACCCTCACCACCCCCACCACCACCACCCCTTCCCATGCCATGTGTTCCCCTTCAGACATTAACCAACAAGGTGATCATGTTGGACGCCAACCTCATTAATCTCAATAGTCTGTGACAACCGGTAGAGGTCATGGCTGCTATAGCACAGATAACAACAGCAACAGCAACAAACAAAGACAGAAATCAATATCAATGACACAAGTTGTTCTCTGTAAAATTTTTCCAGACATTTCAACTTCAGCCATTTATTTCAAAATTGCAAAAATCTTTGAGACATTATTTTATATAAATTATTTTGTGTACTGTCTTCACAAAAAGCTTTTTCCTAATAATTGTGTGTGTGTGTGTATCGGTGGCACATAAAAAGCACCATTTGAGTGTGGTCATTGCCAGTGTCGCCTTACTGGCACATGTGTCGGTGGTATGTGGAAAACAACATTTAAGCTTGGTCGGTGCCAGTGCCGCTGGACTGGCTCCCGTGCAGGTAGCACGTAAAAAACACTTTGAGAGCGTGGTTGTTACCAGAACTGCCTGACTGGCCATCATGCCGGTGGCATGTAAAAGCACCCACTACACTCTTGGAGTGGTTGGCGTTAGGAAGGGCTTCCAGCTGTAGTAACATTGCCAGATCAGATTGGAGCCTGGTGCAGCTTTCTGGCTCGCCAGTCCTGAGTCAAACCATCCAACCCATGCCAGCATGGAAAGCGGATATTAAACGACGATGATGATGATATATATGTTTGTCCTGGCATCCGCAATTTGGAGTTTTATCATGGCTACCGAATAATTGTCACATGGTATCTGGGTTGAGTGGATTCAGCAGATGGAAATTGGAAGAAGTTCTTCATCTGTGTGTGTATGTACGTGTGCATGCGTGTGTGTGTGTGTGCACTAGAGTTGTAAAGAAATGTCACCATTATGCAAACAGTGTCCTTCATTTCCATTTTTCTCTGGAAACTTCTCTGGTCATGGAGGAATACTACTTAGGTAAGATTTGAACTTATGATGATGATAATGATGATGAAACGATCATAAGTTCAAATCTTACCACAAGAGCCAGGCACCAGTTCAACTTGTTCAAGTTTGTTTAACCAGAGAGGAAAAAAAAATGAAAAAAGGAGCAGGTTCCAGTTCCACTTTACACCTAAGTGTTTAGCAATAGGAAGGGCATCCATTATAAAACCATCCGTTCAAAAGAACAAAAGAAAAAAATATCCTGCTCTTGGAAGAAAAAAAAAATCTTAATTTATAATTTTTAAGTATGATTCTGAATAACATATCCAGTTTTTATTTACAGAGATGACCAACCGCTGGAAAGTACGGATGGTGTGGATTTGTCTGAGTCTTGCTCTTTCAATACTTCTGATTCGAAAGCTTGGAGGCTAAATCTTAATGGGGAAAATGTCGACAAAGAACAACACCAAAAAACAGATGCTCCCAGAGATATTATTGGTAAATCATTTAATGTTTAAACATTTCTGAAATCTAATTTAGTAAGTTACATCATCATCATCAGCAATTGGGGATGCAAGGTATTAGATAAAGGACAGTAAAAAACGACTGTAATACAGGGTGGCCACAAGGTCTGGGTGCATGGAGTAAATAAAATCATAACATAAACAATTGAATATAAGAAATAATAATTTCTTAAAGTATGTGCTAATCCCCATGTACCCAGACTTTGTGGACACCCTGTACATTGTCATAATTTAATAATAATAATAATAATAATCCTTTCTACTGAAGGCACAAGGCCTGAAATTTTGGGGGAGGGGACTAGTTGATTACATCAAGTCCGGTGCGTAATTGGTACTTATTTCATTGACCTTGAAAGGATGAAAGGCAAAGTCGACCTCAGCAGAATTTGAACTCAAAATGTAGCAACAGAGGAAATACCACTAGGCATTTCACCCAACCTTAATAATAATAATGATAACAACAATAACAACAACAACTTTAAAGATTATTTTTGCAGTTTTTCATTTTGTTAGAAACCAATTTATTCCATGCCCCCCCCCCTTCCAATCCATTTTACCGTCATTGCAAGTCTCTCTTGATCATTTTGCATGATGTGTTTTTACCTTTTGCATCCTCTTCTTACAAAGACAACATTTCAAGCATCCAATTGCCAGCGATATTATTAACTTGATTAAGTTCAGACCCTTTTTTTTCACTACCCTATTTTCATTTTTATGCATCCAGCAGATCATTCTTTACAGTTCTTCGAAATTATCCACCTTTGTTTTCTTTGTCATTTTCTTTTTTTCTTCTTTTTCTGTCCTTTTTTTTTTTGCGTTCCTTTTTGCTTTTTATGGTGGTACAGCACCACACAGTTCCTGATATATAATACAGCAATACAAAGCTTTTTCCACGGAGCAAGAACACATTTGTCGTAAATAATGACAAATGTTCTTTTAACTGGTTCTGAACATCACTAACTTTATATTTATATATACATACATACATACATGTGT
>NC_068998.1:54700076-54704106 GCF_001194135.2 Octopus bimaculoides
ATATATGTATATAATGTCTGCATGCATGCACAAACACACACACACAACTGTATAGTTGTGGTTTTGGAAATAAGCTAACTCACTTATTTCACAGCAAATAGGGTTTTAACATCATTATGTGTTTGTGAAAACATTGGATTATCGTGTGCATTGTAGTGAGTTGATGTTTATCGCTCATTGAAACACAAAGGTCTTTTGTTCGACCAATAATTTCCCAATGTTTCTAATAACAGCTTCAGGTTTTTATGAATACCAGTGGATTAACTTGAACGTTTCTTCACAATGCTTCAGCCTTTACAAACCAAAGAATGGTTACCACTAAGTTGTCACTTGACCTGCTGCAAGTAGTGACCAAATCTCCCTCAAATCGCACCCTGCTGTCTTAAAAGAAGGATGTATTCATTGAGTTATATAATTCTAGGTATGATATGTCTGAACAAAAGAGGGGATGGCCAAAGCTGCTCTATCTTTGGTTTATAAGCCTTCAGTGCAGCATTGGGGCTAAACAACGACAACATCAGCATTTTCATGCTTTAGGTCATTGCCAGTGCCACCGGACTGGCTCCTGTGCACCTTTTGAGCATGGTCGTTGCCAGAACCGCCAGACTGGCCCTTGTGTTGGTGGCACATAAAAGCACCCACTACACTCTTGGAGTGGTTGGCGTTAAGAAGGGCATCCAGCTGTAGAAACTCTGCCAGATCTGATTGGAGCCTAGTGCAGCCATCTGGCTCACTAGTTCTCAGTCAAACCGTCCAACCCATGCTAGCATGGAAAGCAGACGTTAAACAACGACGATGATGATGTTGGTATTTGGCTGTGGAGGTAATTATCAGGAATTGGAATGTGAACATTTTGGAATGAGACGATTAGGCACAGGTGAATGGCCATTGGACCTGTTTTGGCAAAACTACTTTTTGGCATTAGCAGTAACCATACAGGTGCACATGGATAGAAATATACACATACAGATGGAGAGAGAGGGGGGAGGGAGAAAGGGAGTCATGTATATATATATAAACACATCTAGATGCTCAAACATATAGAGAGAGGGAAGGAGGGAGAGGGAGAGAAGAAGAGAGGCATTGAAATAAGAGAAACGTTAAAAAATGTCTGATGGTAAATAAGTGATGCCAAATAGGCAGCACCAAAATGGCGGCACCAAACTGACTCATACTCTGGACATTTGACTTGTAATAACTAACTGCCTGCAACATCATATCTTCTTTTTAATGTTCTCCTTATTATAACCAATACTCTTGTAACTGGACGAATCTACCAATTCTTATTTGTCTATATAAACCTCATTCTGTGGAACGTAACTAATTCTGTATCAGGCATCATGGTCTGATTAACAAAAATATTCATTATTCATTCCCTTTTGCAATTATAATAAACGAAGGTCACAGTTTCAAATCCTGACTTCTTTACATGAGAAACTTGTATATTATGGTTGATTTTCCTCTCCAACCAAAGAGACTCCAGCCATGACTGTCCCGCCTTTTTTTTTTTTTTTTCTACAAGTGTAGAGGATCTGGTTTATTGAAATATTTTCTATCTCCTCTGCTTCTCTCAGGTGGTGTAGCTGCCTTGGAAGAGGAGTTCACAGATTCCACAGCCCTAAATGTATATCTAGAAATGGTTCTTCATCAAAAGGAAAAAGAGCTCAAAAATAAGAACAACTTCCAGAAAAACGACAAAAAAGTAAGTTTTTTATTTTACTTAAAAACACTTTTATTGTAAATAATAGATGCAGGCATGGCTGTGTGGTTAAGACGCTCACATGGCAACTGTGTAGTTTGGGGTTCAGTCCCACAGTGTGGCACCTCAGATATTACCATCCTGTACACACTTTTCTGCTGCTCAACAACATGCATCTCAATTCCTTCAGCTTCTTTGGGGCCAATTTTGGACACTTTGTGAATTGCACCAACAACCACTACAACTATTTTTAAGTCCGGCACTTATTCTGTTGCCCCCTTTTTCCAAACTGCTGAGTTACAGGAATATAAACAAACAAACACCAGTTGCCAAGCACTGTTGGGGACACACATATATGACAGGCTTCCACACAGTTTTCGACTACCAGATTCACTCACAAAGCTTTGGTCATCCCAGATCTCTAAGTTGAAGGCACTTGCCCTAGGTGCCATGCAGTGAGACTGAACCTGAGACCATGTGGTTGCAAAGGAAATGCCTTCACTTCATTGCCATGCTTGCACTTGTTCGTTCTTCTCTCCACTTTTATATCTGATTTCAATAATATGAAAGTGTGTCCAGAGAAATTCCATAAAAATTCTTTTACACCCAGCCAGCCTCTGGCTCATCTTCACACCACCATTTTTTGTCACTTCAAATTCACTGACGACTTGGCTAACATCTTAATAAACTCTTTAACTGACACAGCTATACCTGTATTATTTTTGTTATTTTAGTTTTAAATTATATTAATTATACATTAGAATGATTTGGGCTGTCAAACGAGGGATTAGTCCCAAGTGTTGCCTGGCATTAATTACCAGTCAAAACCAGTTTGCTTCATAGTTGCACTTGTTTGCTGGCAAATGATTTAATCTGAGTTCATGTGTTGATATTGAAACAACTGCTGCTGAGAAGAATTCTGATGTCCATTTAAAACATCATCATCATGTGTCCATTGTCCATTCTGGCATGGGTTGGACAGTTTGACCAGGGCTAGCAAGCTGGAAGACTGTACCAGACTGTGGTCTGATTTGATATGGTTTCTACAGCTGGATGCCCTTCCTAATGCCAATGATTTCAAGGGTGTAATGGATGCTTTTATGTGCCACCAGCACAGGTGCCATTTGCACGATACCAGTATCTGCTATGATTAGAACTTCACTTGGCTTGATGGGTCTTCTCAAGCACAGCAAATTGCCAAAGGTCTCGGTCATTTGTCATTGCCTCCGTGAGGCCCAACACTTGAAAGGTACTTTTTATATGCCACTGGCTCGGGTACCAGTTATAAGGGTCAGCTATGACTATGATTTCAATTGGCTTGACAAGTCTTCTCAAGTACAGCATATTGCCAAAGGTCTCAATCACTAGTCATTGCCTCCATGAGGCCTAAAGTTCGAAGGTCATGCTTCACCACCTCGTTCCATGTCTTCCTGGGTCTACCTCTACCACAGGTTCTCTCCACAGTTAGAGATCGGCACTTCTTTACACAGATGTCCTTGTCCATATGTGAAGTCGACCTCGACAGAATGTGAACTCAGAACATAGCAGCAGGCGAAATACTGCTAAGCAATTCACCTGGCCTGCTAACGACTCTGCCACTGTGACACTAGCAGTGTCTTTTCATTTCCAACCTTCCATGAATAACCAGGTCTCGCAGGGAAATATTACCTTGCTTGGAAACACCTCAATATATTCCATTCAACCCATGTAAACATAGAAAGTGGACATTAAAATGATGAGGTAAGATTTGGCTACTATTTCTTGCAGGTCAAACAGCACTGCAGAGACTCTTGCATTGTTTTTATGAGATTTTATCTTGTTATACATTTCTACCTGAAGGCTGTAGCCATTCTGGGGCACCACCAGAAGAATTTGATATGTCTATATGCAATTTTTTATTTTTATTTCCCCACAGACAGAAAAAGAAAACCGATCATACAGCACCATGCTAGGGTGTAGCACTGGTAGCAAAGTGTCTCCTGGTGCCGTCACACAAGTGCCACAGCAATTACTGAAAGGTATACAGGCTGATGCTATAGAGAAATTACAAGCAATGTTGGAAGTTCAGTCTCCGGAAAAATGGATTGCCGAAAACCAATGTGAGAAAATATGCGAAAGCATCGTGGAGATTCCTCAACAAGAAGTAACGTTAGATATTTGGGACTTTGCTGGTCAGGCTGTCTATTATACCACACATCAGGTAGGAAGCTTTACTTAATTTACTACTACTACTACTACTACTACTACTACTACTACTACCACTACTACCACTACCACCAACACCACCACCACTACTACTACTACTACTACTACTACTACTACTACTACTAC
>NC_068998.1:54704790-54718277 GCF_001194135.2 Octopus bimaculoides
GTGTGTGTGTGTGTGTGTGTGTGTGTGTGTGTGTGTGTGTGTGTGTGTGTGTGTGTGTGTGTGTGTGTGCAAGACACTCGTTTCTGTCCTTCCTATTCATACTTTGACCTCTCGTCATTTGGCACAAAGCCACCTCCCTCAATACAACTATTTAGTAAAATAGCTTTGTCATTATTAAGTTGGTGTCTGGAACATAAGATTTTGAAGGTTTTTATTTAAATCACTTTAAATCAAGAAGTTTTTTTATGAGGGAAGGAAGCAGGGGTGGCCCTCAAGCTGGCTTGGTTACAAAAGGGTTAAAATGGTAGTCAGACTTTTGATTTCTAGATCTTAAAATGGTGACTGCCTGACTTTGTCACAATTGTTAAGAACAGCATGCTCTAAGATAAGGCATTCCAGCCATGACCATCCCATCTTTTGAAATGTTACATCATTGATAGGTATGATTTGTGACTGATTTGGTTGTTATTTCCTAAAGTCAAGCAACTATGTAGAGGCTCCCTTGTTATCAGTGAGGGTGAGCGCTTAATTACATATCCGACTAACAAAGTTAATGTTCACCTTGAATTACTCAGAGACAAACGGTAACTAGAAATGCCATATGGATTAAATGCGTTGTTCTGTCAACTTCATTCAAAAATTTGAATTCAATAGATTTAATAAATGGCATTTAGACAGTTACCATAATGTAAATATCTATGTAAATTATATATAATTGCCAGTGCTGATGGTGTAATTAATATAGCTATTAATGAGGGCGGAGTTAAGTGGCAAATCAAACCACTTACAACTGATTACTTCAAATAACTTCCTGTAAATTCTCAAGAGATTTCTTTTAAATGTTAAGCATTGACAAAGAACCTAATTTTAATTACTAAGCATCGATAGAATTCTTTGTCTGATTTATTAAACATTTGTAGAGACTCGTACTTAATTAATAAATATTTATAGAGACTCCTAATTATATTCATTAAGAAACATTTATTGAAAATTTCAATCAATTGAAATATTGCTTAAACCAGTTGAGCTGAGTTGACAGTGTGTTGGCAACATTTGGTTAATGAGTTGATGGTTTGTGTTGGCAACATTTGGTTAATGAGTTGATGGTTTGTGTTGGCAACATTTGGTCAATGAGTTGATGGTTTGTGTTGGCAACATTTGGTCAATGAGTTGATGGTTTGTGTTCTGTCTTTTGTCTTGGGCTGGAGACCATTCAGTGTTGTTATTATCGGTCGGAATATGCTTGAGGCACGTTTGAACTGGTGAACAAGCTACTCACTGCATGTTTGTCATGGAAAATATACCCCGTTGGTTGACAGATGGTGTGTATACACCTAGATCAGCTCATAGCACCACCTACATAGACCAAAGAGGAGATAATCACTCTGAAATGCTTGCATCTTACAGTCTGGGTAGGTGGCGCTGTGAGCTGATCTAGGTGTATACACACCATTTGTCAACAAGCAAAATATATTTTCTGTGTCTCAAGCATATTTGGATTGATAATAACATTACAATTTTACTTATCATTGCTAAGCACTCCCCCCCCACCCACCATTATTAACTGTTGTTGGGTCCAGTCTTTCGGCTGTAGATAAGCACCATGCTAGAGCACTGCATGATGGAGCTGTATTTTGTTAGTTTGCAATGTTTCATTTGAATTTCTCCCATCGTAGGTGAAACCTGGTGCAAGAAAGGCCCCGTACAAAACTGAATTTCCTTAGCCGTTTTGATGCCATTACATTTGAGATTGCTTTTGATTGGAAACAAATATCTCTGCTTGTATGACAGTGCCTCTCATTTACAACAGCTATCACATAATGTCAAGACACAAACACACATACACTCATACTCACATATATACATACACTGTATACATGCACACACACAGAGTAGGCTTCTTACAGTTTCTGTCTACCAAATCCACTCGTAATTCTTTGGTCAGCCTGGGGCCATAGTTGTAGACACGGTCCAATCTCCCATACAGTGGGACTGAACCCTTAACCTTGTGTTTGGAAAGTCAGCTTCTCAACCACACAGCCATTCCCATCTCCCTAATTAATCAATTTACTCTGCCATGTCCTGTAAATTGTTATGTAAATTAGAACAACCATTCTCCTCCTTCTCACATACAGACTGATTCACATTCATGAACTTTGCCACATTTCTATAACCCTAAACGACCCATCTGCTTTTATAGCCACTGGACACACTGTCAAGATGTGTTCACGTCTTTATAAAATCTTCAGTTTCTTAATGACATTTAACTTTTTTTTTTCTCTTTATTCTAAAATAAAATTCCTGTTTTCTTTTTTCAGTTATTTTTCGTTTTTCCTAAAGACCTTTGATTCTCCTTTAACATTAACCTTCAGCCTCTAAGCAAAGATTTCTTACCAATTACTATTTTTTCAAAGTTCTTTTTCTGTTTCTTTTTTCCTTTCTCTAAACTATTTCTCTGTGCTTAGCTCCATGCTTCCTTGCCATATTCTTGCTTCTTGAGGACTCTTATTCCAACTATGCAATCACTGTGTATTTTCCATTTTTTATTTAAATACTTTTGTATTTTTTTTTTCCTATGGTTCACTATAAGCAATCAGTTTTTCCACATCTCTATTATATGTCACAATCTTACTTACGTAAGCTTTTTCCTTTTCTCCATTTCTCCATAAATTACAGCTGTTCGGTTATGATAGTTGATATCTCTTGTTTGCAATAATCTCTTGATATTCCATCCAATTATAAAGACAATAAAAATCTCTTTTGCTCTCTCAAGATAAACGAGTTCACTGCAGATCTAGAAATGGTAATAGGTGGAACTGGCACGAAGGTAGTGCAAGCAAATCCAAAGACCCAGTTTTTTTATCATATGACAGTGTTACAACTACTACTACCACCACCACCACCACCACCACCACCATTTAATAATAATGATGATGATGATAATGATAATAATAATAAAAAGGAATTAGAACCCTGAATGGATGAAAGGCAAAGTTGATTTCAGTGGAATTTGAACTCAGAACACAGAGACGAACAAAACGCTGCTAAGCATTTTGCCCTGTTTTCTCTTGATTTATTATTGACTCGTTGTTACTGGGACAGAAGTAAGTTAGTTGTGAAGGCACATGGCTCAGTGGTTTGGGTATTTACTTCATGATCATAAGGCCACGAGTTCAATTCCCGATGGTGCCTTGTGTCCTTGAGCAAGACTCTTTATTTCACCCTGTGCCAGTCCGCTCAGCTGGCAAAAGTGAATTGTGTCTGTAATTCAAAGGGCCAGACTTATCACTTTCTCTGTCATGCTGAATCTCCCTGAAAACTACATTCAGGGTAGACACAGGTCTGTGGAGCACTCAGCCACTTGCACTTTAATTTCATGAATAGGATGTTCCATTGATTGGACCAACTGGAATCCTTATCTTTGTAACCAACTGCATGCAAGTGTTTTTAAGCTAGGTGACTTTAAATGAATTACCACTGTTTTTGGTACTCTGCATGAATTTAACATTTTCCCATATTTATAGCAAATCTCTTCTATTCTTGAAGGAAGACCAGACTGTTGAGAACATGTCCAATCTGGGTTACATAGATTATTGGATGAAGTCTATCCATGCTCATTCAGCAGAGAGTACTAAGAACACAATCACAAACTCCACACTCTCACCACCAATGTTTATAGTCGGCACTCATCGGAACAGCTTAAACGATGACCAAGACATCCTGAAACAGATGGTAAGTTTAGTTTTTATTTTGTTGTTGTGTCTAAGAAAATGGATCACTTCCCAACTCTGTAAGAGTCTCTTATCAGATCAGAGTGATGGAAACTGTCACTCAACTTGAGTGACACTCAAAACGCCAAGCTTTGACAAATACCAAATAAGTATAAAATGGAAACATCTGCGGACGGAATGTTGGTTCTATGCCACGCATGTTTGCCTCATTCTTGTTTCGGTATTTGGGAGTAATGCCATATTTTAATAGCTTGTGTTGATCAAATGTGGAAGATGCATGGCCAAGGGATTAATAGGACTTGGCTTTGATTCTCAGAGAAGGAAATGCATCTTTGAGCAGAAAACTTAATCCTTTAGCATTTAATCCGGACATATCTGGCCCAAATATTCTATCTGTTTTATATTAAAATTGACCACATCCAACCTCTCACACCTACCCTACAGTACCATTTTAAAAATATACAAACAAACTAATTGAAATGTTGAAGCTACAAAATAATGCTTGATTGATTCAAAACAATCTCAATTAATAAGCAAACATTTGACAAAGATGGCGAAATGGCAGAGTGGTTAGCAAGCCGGACGAAATACTTAGCAGTATTTTGTCTGTCTTTACATCCTGAGTTCAAATTCTGCCGAGGTTGACTTTGCCTTTCATCCTTTCAAGGTCGATAAATTAAGTACCAGCTGTGTACTAGGGTCGATCTAATTGACTGGCCCCTTCCCCCAAAATTTCAGGCTTTGTGACTAGAGTAGAAAAGAATACATGTGATAAAAAAATCTGAATGTTAAAGGTTCGAATTTCAAGATGTGGATGGTCTTGGATCTAGACAACTCTTTGTTGCTAAATGCAAACAGCAGCAAAGGTGCTGCCTTCAGATTAGCGGCTGCTTAGAATCCAATAAAGTAAGGAGGTTGTATTTCTGCAAGCATCTATAAATGTTCAACATAATGTTCCACTTTTTAATCTGAATGGGAGACTGGAAGATTTTGTCGTTTTTACTTTATGTAAACTACTGCTGTGTCTTTAATTGTCCTTGTACTGTCCCCAGTGTTTTGGCTCTTGTGGCCAAATCATTGTTCCTGTGGAAGAAATTGTTGTGGTTGTTGTTGATATTATTTTCAAAATATCTTGCTGTATTTTGCAGGTGAAGGAGAAGTTCAATGCCCTGGAGGAATTTCTAATTGGGAAACCTTATTATAAACACATAATAAAGCCATTCTTTGCTGTTGAAAACTACGGCAGTGAGGATGAAGAGGATGTACAGGTTTGAGCTCTTCAGGAAGACATTCATAGGGAAAAAGCTTTCAAAATCAGAATACATGTGTTAATATATTGCATAGATTATTTATGTGTGTCTGTGTGTCCATGTGTCTGCGTGTTTGTGTGTGTGTGTCTGAGTGTCCGTTCTGCGTCCATACCTAATGCTCCAATTGCCACCAGTATCACCATTACTTTCCTCATGCCCCATAACTTTCCTATTGCGTCTCGCAGTGGCTGGTATTTCTCACTCTTTTCTGGGTTTTATTACTATTATAAGACTCACAGCTTATTTTACTGGGTAAAATGGAAAGTGTCAGCTGTCCACAGCCAGCAGACTAAGCTGACACTTGTTTACTGGTCAGGCTTCAAGAACTCTGCAGAGAATTCTTGCAGTTACAATTATTATGATTATGATTATTATTATTATTATTTTTCATTATTATTTATAATACTTTTTGATTTTTAGATTTGTCTCTTACGTGAACATATCCAGAAAGTGGCTCTTCAGGAACCATACATGGGAGAAAAAATCCCCACAAGATGGTTACAGTTTGAAGACATAATTAATCAGCTAATTGACAATTGTAATAATTATGCAAGTATAGACCAGGTAGGTGATTAAGTTCTACATGCTTAGCACCTTTAATTCATTATGCAAAATCACAGCATTCAGCAAAGGAGAAGCTTCAGTTATTAATCCAAAAAGTACACACACACACACACACACACACACACACACACACTTATTGATCTTTAATTTCTTACCAAATCTCACCTGTGTTTGGTACATGTTGCTTCTGTTTCACTCTTATTCCATGGAAATCAGGAATCAAACACAAAGTCTCTCGAGCATCTTAAAGTGAATCCTTCTACCATTGATATTGGATGAAAGATCCTGTAAATGTCAGCTTCGTTTACCTGTGATGTGTTGATAACATCATTACTTTTGTTACTCTCTCATTCAAGTCTTTCCTCTGATAATTTAAATATTATCCATAAATATAATCTAATTACTAAATATCTTTGCATACACATGCTCTCTTCAAGCTGTTGGATGTTACTCTTAGTCAAGACTTTTCTCTGTGTTATTAGAAGTATTTGTTGTTGTTGTTGTTGTTGTTGAACTCCTGGCCAACTCTGATCAAACAGAGCTGTGATCAGTGCCAGTCCAACCATGACCATCTGTTTCTCAGGTGCTGTCTATCTAGGACTACATTCATCATCATCATTTAAAATCTGTTTCCATGCTGGCATGGGTTGCACATATGCATACACACGTATGATGGGCTTCTTTTCAGTTTCCATGCGCTAAATCCATTCACAAGGCTTTGATTGACCTGAGGCCAAGGTGGCACACAGTGGGACTGAACCCAAGACCATGAGAAACCAGCTTCTCAACCACATGGCTATTCCCACATCAATATATTATCTTTACCCTCCAGTTTGTTAATCCATTGAGAAATGGCTGACTTCATAGACTTGGTGCAGTTGTGGCAGTAATTCTTCTGCTGTCAGTGGTTTAATATTTATTGTACAAGTTGGAAACGGTGACTTAATTCTGCTGAGATAAGCATTATTTATTGCTTAATCAGAAAAACCATCCATTGAAAACACATGCCCACGACAATGTCCTCATAATGGAATGGTTTACCAACTTACCCAGCCCAGCAGTACACATATCATGTAACACAGAACATTTGTCTAATATAAAAGATTTGACATGTTCAGTTGTTTCCCGAAAAAAAAAAGAAAAATCTTTATTGATTTCTGTTCCACAATCAGAGAATCATGCACATTGCATTCATTTCCAAATCTTGCAGTTCCTCTCATGTATTTAAGGACAAAAAGGCAGAACAGAAAACAGAACAAAAGCTCAATGAGTTTTGCACGTTTTATACTTGTTCTGTTTTATTTCCTACGATAATATAAAAGGTTTCACTTCAAAACATGTTTGTGCCTGATGTTTTTTGAATCATCATCATCATCATCACTAAAACACAAACATGAAGGTTTTCTGTTGTTGTTGTTTAGCCTCAGGTCATCTTTGATTGAACACGCACATCTATAATGAAAGACATCCTAGCCATGACCATCTCATCTTTCCAACTATAACTTTTAACATAGATTACATTTTTCCTGCATGTCCTTCTCTATTTTTCAAGAGAGTATGGTTTTATTTGTGTGAGATTTAGCTGCTATTTCTACAAAGCAAGTAAACACAGAGAGAAATCAACCTCAATTACAGTTCACTCAAAAATGCACACATCCATAACAAATACCACAAGGTATTCTAACAACTCTGTCAATTCATCGATATTGTTGCAGTAAACACAGAAAAACTAAACAGTTTTCTCCAAACTTTTATCTCATTCAAGATAACAATAAAAACATGTCTCAGTTTGTGAAATTCAGTTTCTCACTTATGAAATATTGCTGCAGCTGTTTAATATTTTTATTCTTAACAATACATTTTGATTAAGGTAATTAGAATTTTTTTTTATGAACTTTAGACACTCTAGATTTGTGTAATGTTACAAACAAATTGCTTAATAAAGTACTTTGGTTCTGTTGCTATTGTTTCTTCCAAGCTCAGGTGGCAGACTTGGCTTTAGACATTGGAATTGAAGATGAACAAGAAGTGCAGACAATGTTGGATTTCTACCACGATCTTGGTGTCATTATCTACTATGGAGGCAGTTTATCTGCAGTCGACAACATTCTACGCAGCCTTGTCATTTTAAATCTCCAGTGGTTGGTGGAAATGTTCCGTAGGGTAATAACTGCCAACTACCCTCTGAATCAAGTAAGTTTTGTATAAAGTTTATCGGTTCTGTTTCAATATTTTCATTGAGAAGACTTTAATTAGACTTTCTTAAGATGAAGTAAGATATTAAACCGACAAGTTATTAAAGTTTCCTTTTTTGAATAACTTGAGAAATTCTCTGTGAAAATAACAGAAAAACAAAACAACAAAATTTTCAACCTGATTATTTTTTTATGGATTTTCTTTCGAATTATAAATTATCAATTTTCTACCTCCCCCACCCTCTCCCTGGGTTTCGTTGAATTAAACTACTTCCTATCTGTTTGTAGGAGAAAATGCCTAAGTTGTGGGAGGTGGGGGAAGATTCAATTTGATAATTTCTATATATTTATATTACAGCATTTATTTAGTTTCAATTAATTTGAGAACAATTATCTCTTAGAGTATTTTCCTTAGACACCAACCAAGACATTACATTCTACTCCATGCTGTGTAGAAACGATGGGAAAAAATAAATAACACTGACAGTAACACACATTAACATATAAACTAAAGAAAATTATATTTCACACACGCAAACATACACATCTATATTGATATTTGAATTTCTTGATCAGAAATATGCATCCCTGAATAATCAGGTCTGTTGACCTTATCCCCCAAAATACACCTGGTATTCCTCATACCCAATGGCCAGCTCAGTTGAAGCAGTGTCTTCTGCTGATTTAGACTCCCATGCCATGAGTTGATGGTGCAATATGTTAACCATTAGCTTATTTTGCTTTCCTCATATCTCAAAATAGTTATTTCAATATTTCCAGACTATTATTGTTGCATAATATTTTTTTTTAGCTGTAAACAATCTCAACTTTAACCTAGACATTTCTGTTTCTTTCTTTTCTTTCTACCTCCTGCTGTGTTTCCAGTTACATTTTCATCACAGAAACAAATCAAACAAAAAGATAAAACAAAACAACAAAAAAAACACGTCCAATCTCTCATTCGAAAGACGACTGCCCTATGGAATTGCTTCCCTTTTCTATTTCTAAATGTTAAAAGTTAAACATTTAAATGTTAATTCTTTAAACCACAATAATTCCGCTCGTCCTTTCACCTTTTGGAATTAGGAAATGCTCCTTCTTCCACCAAGCTCTGGAAACAGCCCTCCTTTGACTCAGAAAGTAAAATACTTTATTGTGGACCTCAATTGGTATAAGGCCAGAATTTGTGGTCAAACTCCAGTACTCAACCAGTAGAGAACCCCTGTTAACCATTCAGACAATAAAATAAACCTTCTGCTTTATGCTCTCTTTATAGGAAAGTAGAAGGACATTGGACAAGCTTGTCACAGATACGGTCGCAGTATATATTTATTGTTTATGGGTTTTGCAAACATCTTTTTGTGTTTGTTCTCTTTTTCTTTTTCACAAAAGTCAGTTTTCTTACAGGATAGTGTTTATGTTGAGAAGCGACAGCAACTGGAAAAATATGGGCTTCTGGATGAGCAACTGATAAATTATTTATGGAATGATGAACTTGAACATAAGGCAGCCCTGTTGGGGTTGTTGCAAAAGTTTGATCTCATCTGTAAACGTATTCCTTCAAAGGTAGGACACTTTTATTTCATCATCATCATTTAATGTCCATGTTCCATTCTGGTATGGTTTGACTGGATCCGATGTGTCCAAGGACTACACCAAGTTCCAATGTCTACTTTGATATGGTTCCAATGGCTGGATATCCTTCCTAATGTCAACCTCTTTACAGCCGTGGACTGGATGCTTTTTTTTTTTTTGTGCCACCTGCACTATTGAGGTTGCCATGCAGTTCATAGGGTTGTGAGCTCCTGGGGAGGTGGGTTGGTCAGCTCCATGCTAGGGAATGGGGGGGATTAATATGAGGGGAGGTGGGGCAGAACAGGTTTTTGCAGAGGGATCTGCAAGGCTACTCACATCAGGTAGGAGTGGGGTCAGATGGTTCAACACACAATAATAATAATAATAATAATCTTTTCTTTATTGATCACAACAGCCCAAGATGTAGAGATGGAACATGCTGCAGGAGAAATTGTGATTAAACAAAAAGAAGACAACAATGACTACAACAAGTATCAATTGAATATCAATGATGAAAGTGTCCCCCAAATGGGGGTGTGGGGACAAGAATCACCTAGAGCCAATCAAGGATCCCCCACAGGTCCTGAATTACTGTGATTACCTGTAATCTTGTTCTCCAGCTTACAGGTGCATGTTGAGGCTAGGCCCAATCACTAGCCATTCAAGTTGTGAGTTCGAATCCCAGACCGGGCTGTGTTCTTGAGCAAGACACTTTATTTCACATTGCTCCAGTTCACTCATGTGTAGAAATGAGTTGTGACGTCACTGGTGCCAAGCTGTATCGGCTCCTTTGCCTTTCCCTTAGACAACAAGGGAGTGGCATGGAGAGAGGAGGCCGGTATGCATGGGCGACTGCTGGTCTTCCATAAAACAACCCTGCCCAGTTCCCATGGTCAGTCATGACTGAAAGGGGTCTTTACCCTTTACCTTACCTTACGTGTGTGTATACATACATGCATATATATATAAATATATATATGTATGTGTGTGTGTATATATATATATGTATGTATATATGTATGTGTTTGTGTATATATGTATGTATATATATACGTGTGTGTATATATATATGTATATATATATGTGTATATATATGTGTGTGTATATATATATATATATATATATATGTACAAACAAACACGTATGCACATATAAATATATTTGTAGAAAATCTAAAATAATCGATCTTCAGATTTCCTGATAATTTGGTTATTTAGACTCGACTGGTATATCTTCTTGCAGTCATCTGCCAGAAATTGCTTCAGTATTTTAAGATGGCATTTACTCTGTCTATCCGTGATATTTTTAATTAAAATATTTCAAAAACATTCTCTTCTTCAGATCTTATCTCCCATAGCAACAAATTAAGCCTGTTAAAAGGTAATGCAAATAAATGTTGAATCGAGGATATCTGGTTTCATTTTTTTTTTTTTTTTTTTTTTTTTTTTTTGTTTTTCTTTACCTTTTTTTTTTCTGTATTTCTTTCCTGCCAATTAGGTGGATAACAGCAAAGGAGCTAGTTATTATGTACCTTCGATGTTTCATCTACCACGAGATAACAAGAAGCTTCATCCAGGAAATTCAGATGTTGTCACCTTTTATTTAAATTTTCATGGATTCCTTCCAGGTAATTAACACAAATATCTTCATTTCCACCACCATCGTCACCATCACCATTATCACTACTGTCATCAACATCATCACAGCCACCACCACCACCACTACCATCATCATCACCACCACCATTATCAGTAACACCTCCACCACATTCCACTCTTGTCTAATTTTTCTGTGATGAAAACATTGTAATTGCCAGTATACAATTTTATTGGTGTGTGTGTGTGTGTGTGTGTGTGTGTGTGTACTTGAAAATTTATGTAATTTCATTTAAATTCATTTTCATTTGAACATCATTAGAAAATACAATGAAAAAAGAATTAGGAAAATGTTATTTTGGGGGGAAAACGAAATACTGTTGGAGGGTATTCAGTGCATGGATTCCAGGTAGAAACGGTTTGATGCAAAATGAATGAAGCCTGGTAATCGTCTGTGGTGACATGATTCAATTCCGTGAAAAGCAAAAATGAAACGAGCAAACCATGTTTCATACTTTTTCTTCACACTGTACTCGCTTTGCTTTATAGATTGCATTCATTTTAACCTAACATTTTCCTGGATCCTGTTATAGACACGATATATATATATGTATATGTGTACACACGCATATACATATGTGTGTGTGTGTGTTAGAGTTATTTTAAATGTGAAGTATGCAACCAGTAGGCATATTATGATGGCATGATAAGGGAACAATTGAATTTATGGAAAAGGAGTAATAAAAAGAAGGAAATCGTTGTGTGATATATAAAGGTTAATATATGCTTAAGATGGTATCAAACTGTTCTGGTGATCAGAAGCTATTGTCGATAACTGAGATGAAAACAAAAGACAGGTACAGTTGATGAGCTGAAGGTTGGAGTCATTTGGAAGTGTTACCTTAACAATTATCGATATAAATGTATTTGAAAGTGTTAGTGGTTTAAGATATGAGCACCAGTCTATCTAGAGAATGAACCCCTTTCATAGTTGAGGAGGAGATTGCAGTTTTGGACAAAGGCAGAAGCTAAATAACATTAAATTAGCTTTTGACTTTATGCATGACACCAAGCCAAGAAAGTGTATTTACGATGAAAATAATTCTGATGCTTTCAATGTTGAGGAATCTTTAAATTGGATTTCATTTATAAGGAATGGTGTTATTCTGGTTTAGCCTTTGATCAACCTTCATCAAGCTGGTCTACAATCACAATCATTCCTGTCGCAATTACCTTGGCTATTTTTTTGTGACATTGTATATCTTGGAGTACAGTATCCAGTGTGTCTTTTTTCTTTTTAAGATGGTTCAGTTTGGATTTAAAGTCGATTCAGCTGCTATTTCTAGCAGGACTGACGATCGCTTGAATATCTACGTCTCTCTTTTGACTGGTGAACTCCAGTTTGCTTGCTTGGAAATTGTTGTATGATTTTTGTTGAAATGAAAGCTCATAGAGACAAGAGATTGTTAAGCTCTTAAGAGACAAGGATTAAAATGTTTTGGTTTAACTCTATTTTCAAATTAACATCATAATATTTCCATTTAGCCCGGCCGTATTTACTATCACCAGACTTTGTCCATCATTCTTACTGAATTAAGATCTTTTATAAACAACTATTCTCAACTGTTTACATCCATTACAAAACGATTGAGATGAGATTTATTATATTTTTCAGAAGCATTATTTCACCGAATCTTAGCACACACCCTACATTGGTCTCAGGAATGTGGTGGCTCTGAGCCATATCTTTACTATCGAGTAGCTCGACTTTTTCTTGATTCTGAACATGATTTTATTTTAGAAATGTTACCCAGTTCATATGCAAAGGTCAAGGTAACAAATATTTTTACTAAAGTTCACCATGTTTGCTCATTATTTTATTTATCTTTAAATTTTGTCGTAAAACATTTTTTTTAATAAAATTATTTCTATATCTATTTTTTCTTTCATTGGTTCGACAAATAATTGGTTTCAAATTTTGGCACAAGGCCAGCAATTTTGGGGTAGGGTTGAGTCAATTACATCAACCCCATTAATCAGCTGGTACTTATTTTTATCGACCCTGAAAGGATGAAAGGCAAAGTTGACCTCGGCAGAATTCAAACTCAGAACATAAAGACTGACAAAATGCTGCCAAACATTTTGTATCAGTGAAAGTGATAGGGAAGTGTCTGTGTAATTTGGTGCAGAACAAATGTCTCAAGGGATTTTGTTCACAAAAACTCTAGTTTTTCAGTCTTCTTGTCAATGTTTACATCCTTCAACTCAATATAGAAAAGCTACATATATCAAAGCACATTTAGGTTTACAAACAGAACATTACATCAATATACAATAGACAAATATATTGTGTGTGTGTGTGTGTACACTTGTATTGAAAGGACATTTTTTCTGACACAGGTAATGCTTTAATGATTCTGTTAATCCACACCCATAATAATAATAATAATAATAATAATAATAATAATAATAATAATAATAATAATGGTTTCAAATTTTGGCCCAAAGCCAGCAATT
>NC_068998.1:54718287-54726550 GCF_001194135.2 Octopus bimaculoides
GGGGGGGGGGGGTAAATTGCTTACATCAACCCCAGTACTCAACTGATCCTTATTTTATAAACCTTGAAAGGATGAAAGGCAAAGTTGACCTTGGTGGAATTTCAACACAGGACATAAAGGTGGACAAAATGCCACTAAGCATTTTTCCCAGCGTCCTATGGTTCTGCCAGCTCATCACCTTAATAATAATACTAATAGTAGTAGTAGTAGTAGTAGCAGCGCAACGTAACCAACCAAATATCTACATATATGTGTGTGTGTGTGTGTGTGTGTGTGTGTAGGTGGCGAGCTGGCGGAAATGTTAGCACGTTGGGCAAAATGCTTAGCAGTATTTTGTCTGTCTTTATGTTCTGAGTTCAAATTCCACCAAGGTTGACTTTGCCTTTCATCCTTTCAGGGTCAATAAATTAAGTACCAGTTGTGTACTGGGTCGATCTAATTGACTACCCCCCCATCCCCCCAAACTTTCAGGCTTTGTGCCTAGAGTAGAAAAGAGTGTATGTGTGTGTCCGTCCGTCCGTCCGTCCATGCAGTACAGTAATGGAGATATCAATGATAAAGCAGTAATGCTGTAACATGCGAATAAACACTTCAGTTAATAAATTAGCTGCTTTCAGTTCGAGAGAGAGAACAAAATTAACACCCTCATGCCGTTGAACATTTAAGTTAATTAAGTAAAAGATCTTAATTATTTGCTCCTACTATCAAAAAAAGATCTACTGTTCTAACGAGAATGCCTAGCTTCAATATTTAGTCACCATGTTTATATAAACCTCAAATACTGTTTTATTTTCAGCTTCAATTAATCTTGGAATTCTATTAGATTATTCTCTGAAGAAAAGTTATTGAACTTATCCGAGAACTCGGTTAAAACGTTGATAAAATATCTTTTATTTTCCGAATACTAAAATATAATAATGATAAAATGATTTCAAAGCTAGGAATTAGCCTGGATAAATTCCACCTAAATTCCTCTCATCTCTGTAACTGTATGACTTCTCTGACATGTTGGTGTTATTTCTAAGTCTTCACCTGGGTTTATTTATTAGCAATTACTACTGTCTCCAGGTGTTCTATCCTATCAAAGGATTTGGAAATTTGTAAAATTAATTATGTAACTCGTACAGATTTCAGTAGTTTCATACCATTATCTGTTATGATTGATAGACAAGAAGAAAACCCACTTCTTATTGTATTGTTTGCTGTAATCTGTTTGTTTGCAGGTTGTTGTGATGCGTGTTGCAGAAGCCAGAGAAGAGGATGTTTATATTAGTGACAATGGACAGAAAGCTCCTCTTGTAACGAGCCCCCAAGCAGTGGCTAAGGTATTCATTTGTGTTGATAATATTCTCCTGTCAAAGCGAACCGAAGCTTACAAATCTGATCTTGATCACTGAGATGATTCAGGGACTGTGGATTCAAAGTGAAGATGGTTTTTAGAAATAGCCAACCAAATTATTAATTCAGTTCTATTATTTTGAATAGGGGTGTGGGGTGGAGAGAAGGGTGTAATTAAGACTTACCTTAGTTTAGTTTTAATCATCATCATCATCATTTAATGTCCACTTTTCCTTGCTTGCAAGTGTAGACAGAATTTTTCTATGACTGGATGCCCTTCCTGTCACCAATCCTTGCCTGTATCCTAGTGAAGTAATATTTCCCTGTGGTTAGATGTGATGTCAAGACAAGGGTACACATAAATACACAGACACACAAGCGCAACAAGATAAAAGATTCTTTCAGTTTCCATCTAGCCAACAGAGTCTTTGATTGATCTGGAGGTGTGGTAGAAGACATTTGACCAAGGTGCCATGGAGTGGGACTGAACCCAAAACCATATGGCTGGGAAGGAAGCTTCTTAACCACACAGCCATGCTTGTGTCTCTTAATAATGCAGCTGAACTAAAAAAAAAAGGAAAACAGAGAGCATTGAAGACAAAATTCAGTTTAGTTTAAATAATATTGAAAATTGGCTTTGAGCCAGAAAAGGGTCACAAATCTGGGGCTTATCTGAATTTCTGAGATGTTTAGTGACTGGAAATACAAGACTTGCCCCTGGGCAGAACACCAGTACATTACAGGGTTAATGCACTGGTGTAAAGAGTAATGAAGTGCCTTGCTCAAGGACAGAATGTACCACTCTATTCAAGAATTGAACCCTCAACCTGACAATCGTGTCCACTAAGCCATGCACCTTCACTTAAATAATGCAGTCAAGTGTCTTCCATTAATTTCCAAAATTAATCCAAAGCATTGAAGAGTGTTTTTCTTTCTTTCTTTCGTTTGTTCGTTTGTCAATAGAATATTGTCTCACGAAAGGATTGCTTTTTTTATTTAAAAAATTTTTTAAATTAAGGGTTAAAAAAAGCCATTTTATATTTCAACAGGTACGTAATTTTTTGGACACAACACTTCTTCGACTGCGGGAAGTATGGATGAAACGTATCTCCTACAGCACCAGTGTCAGTTGTCCGTGTGGCCAGTTATGTGATTTTCATCATATCAGTGGTTGTACGGCTGAGACTTGTCTTCATTTTCTCGATCTTGATGAATGTCTTAGCAAAAAGGTTAGTCTCCCTCACTCATTCCATGTTCATGGCACCCCACCCTTCCTTTTTTAACATTTTCTTGTCTGTTTTTTTTTTTTACATTTTTCTCTCCATCTACTGGTCTCAATCATTGGACTGTGACCATTCTGAGACAACATTTTCATTGGTCTTAATCATGGTTGTGTTGTTAAGAAACTTGCACTGTGTGAGACCTTGGGCAAGTGCTTTGTTTATATCCCCTTAACTTAGCTGCTTGACAAAAGTGACTGATAGTATAAGTACCAGACTGTGGTTGATTTGTTTGACTAATCCTTTCAAGGTGACACCTTCATCAGCCAAACTCTGTTGTGTTGTACGTGGTCTGTGGAATGCTGTCACCAACCCTCACCTGTTTTTCATCAAAATAATATTTTCCCTTTATCCTTTGAACACAAACAGCACCTGAGTAGGAAATGTTTTTAATGGTAGAATGCTTGTATCATGGTGATGTTGTTTACGATTATCATGGGACATCAAAACAAGACATGAACACATGCTCACATATAATAGGCTTCTTTTAGTTTCCCTCTCCCGAATCCTCTTTGGTTGGCCTGGGGTTTTAGAGAAGGTATTTGCCCAAGGTGCTGCACTGTGGGACTGAATCCAGGACCCTGGGATTGCAAAGCAAACTTCTTATCTGTGTGCTACATAAGCACACTAACCCCCATGTCAGTGCCTTAAAGAAACAAATATCTAAGTCTGAATATTTCTTTTGTGGATCTAAACACACATCCTCAGAATGTCCTGCATTTGGTCAAACATGTATTAAATGTGTGGAGTGGGGGGAAGAATCATTTTGAGGACAATATATAATTTAAGGAAATGGTTGAGGGAATTGAAGAAATTGAAAATGAAGATTCTGCAAGTATTTGTGAAATTGGAATAAAAAATATAGAATGATGATTACGAAACTCAATAATGTTAACATTAAAGTGCCAGCCACATTGACAGCCAAGCAACTGCAATAGCTGAGAATTCCTGGATGGATTTGAATAAAGCAAAATTAAGAAAATGGGATTTCCAACTAAAACAAATTGATGGATCAGTCTTTGAGATTCTGGGAGAGTTTGATGCATTAATGGTAATTGGCAAGGAGAATAGAGAGAGATTGTGAGTGTCATTGTTGTAGAATGAAAAAAATAATAATAGCTTATTGATCTGAACATGAAGAATGAATGTTGATTGTTCAACATTAATTCTTGAGATTGAAACCCCAAGATGATTTGAGAGATTAAGAGGTTTCATGGCTAACATCCTTCTCAAAGGTAATATGAAACCATGCTATTTTGAGGCAAAAACCATTATCAATACATGTTAAAGTAAGGAAATTAATTAATAAAAGATTTTAAGTTCTTCCTAGAAAGAATAAACGGATCCCTGATTTAATTAGTGGATAAAGAGATCTCAGAATATGAGGGATCTATAAATTAGGTGTAATGGAAAGAATTTGTTCAGGATCTTATCCATTCCCTAAATACTGGATTGAGTTTCGTTGTTTTCAAGTGAAGAATTATTTTGCCAAAATGGATTTAAAGGAAGCACATCAACAAATTGAAATGTATTTTCAAGTAAGAGATGTTACACACCTATAAATACACCTAAGATTGTTTTTAAGGTGAACATGTTTCCAATATGGAATTAAAACAGGAAGTGCTACATTTTAGAGGGTCATAGAACATATTGTTGGAACATGGATAATTTCGTCTGTCTTTGTGTTCTGAGTTCAAATTCTACCAAGATTGATCTTTACCTTTCATTCTTTCAGGGTTGATAAAATAAGTACCAGTTATGTACTGGGGTTGATGTAATTAACTTACCCCTCTTCCCTGAAACTGACGGCCTTGTACCAAAATTTGAATCCATTATTTATCAAGATTCTGTACAATCATAAAAAGTTGAAATTCTCAGGCCTGATGATCAAATGAGTTGGATCTGTGTTAGAAATTGGTGAATTGTCTTTCCTTGGATAGAGTCTGACAGATGAAGATATATATCACCAGATTATCATTTAGCTGCAAGAATTATAGACATGAAAACTGACAAACGACAAGAAGCTATTAGAATCTTTTCTTAGACTTGTTAATATCTATGGAAGATTTAATGACCATTATTCAGATCACATATCACCGCTTAGAATCACTTTGTAAAACTGGTCTCCTGGTTTTTTGAAGAATCCTTCAACAAAACTCAACTAAGCAGATAAAAACTGCTGAAATCGTTATAGCTATTGGTTCAGATTTATAATATCACAAAAGAAGTTACGTCGAAAGTTGATGCAAATGAAAAAGCTATAACACAAGAAAAACTACCTTGTATTATGTTTGTCAACAACATTAACCACATCTAAAACAAGATATTCAAATATTGAGAAGAGGAAACCTGGGCAAATGTGTTCTGTATTCAAAGAGAATAGTATTTTCTGCCTGGCTGAAGATTTAAATTGTTCTCAGATCATAAGAGTAAGTCTCACAAGAATATATATTTTTAACAAGCATTGTAGTTTATCAAAAGTGCTGTCTGCTTGGAATATGAGATGGGGTTCTCGAATAATAGGGTTTGGTTGTGAAATATCTTTGTAACAGGATCTCAGATATCATGTATTGATCTATTATCGCAATTGCAGGAATTAATTATGGTGGTGGAGGTGGGTTTTATCAATCTTTTATAAATTGATGGATTAAAATGTAGAAATATAACATTGAAAACTACCAATATTTTATTTAAAAGGACTTTTAATAATTATTTTTCCGTTTTAGAAAAGTTGTTTAATTCATTGAAAAAAAAAAATTAACAAAGCACAGGCTTGGCTGTGTGGTTAAGAAGCTTGTTTGGCAACCACATGGTTTCAGGTTCAGTCCCTCTGTGCAGCACATTGGGTATGTTTTCTACTATAGCCCTGACCAATGCTTTGTGAGTGAATTTGATAGATGCTTCTACTCCGTTTATCTCTACTAAATTTTATTCATCAACGTTTGGTTGGTTTAAGGCTTTAGTAGAAGACACTCAGTTGGTCTCATACAACTGGGATTGAACTTGAAAGGATGGAGCTGCAAAGCGAACCACTTTACCAAGCAGCCATACTTGTAGCCGACATTTATTCTGGAGCAGACAAAGTGCAGTGGGTTGAATTATATGTATCTAATTCAACGGCTGAAGGAGATTTTGATCTTGTGATACTGTCATCAATTGTCCAGCAATGTTAACAGTATAATCATTTTGAATGTGAAGAGAAACTAGTTTAGACTGCTTTGAGAAAGCTTTCTCACAAATAATTGACAACAAAGGGTGAATAAATACAGACATAATAAGTATAATCGGTGTCTGAAAATCAACAGCATATTTACTTGAAAGACCATTATAGCAAGACTTCAAGAGATCTTGTTTTGTTTTCAATGACAAAGAAAGAAAGAAAAATGTAAAAAGAAATGGAATTCTGGTCGACTTCAATGTGAAGATTCTTTGGCCAAGTTTAACCAGGAGAGACACTACTTATAATTTGCAGGAAACAACTTGAAGACAAATGGTAAATTATACATTTCAATGGAGAACATCATTAAAACTATTTAGTAAACTATGTATAAAAGACATTTTCAATAAGGACACCTGTAATACTAGACACAAACAATTATCTCGCCTACTAACCCCTCCCCCCTGCCTCTGATATCAATAATTTAGGGAAGGCTTACATTTCATTTTGATAGATATCCTCTAATAGCTGAAATCTCTCTTTGTTTCTCTTCACCTCAACAATTTTACCTTTTTATTTCCATTTTACAGAATTCTTTCCTTTTTTTTTTATTGCAGTCTTTTACATTTCTCTGACTCTTCTTGTCTATTTGGCTCTTTTTTTTTAATTTCTTTTTCTTTTTTTTTTGGCTTAAGCAAATTCTATAGGGCTGGTCATTTTGTGTTGCTGCCCCCTCTGTATTCCCCACAAATGCTGTTGGTCAAGTGCTTCCTATTTCCCATGAGTAGGAAGCTGTTTTATGCACCACCTGCATCGGTTTCATTGCAGATGCAGTCATGGAAGCCATGTGCACGGAAAGCAATTAAATGTTTCAGTGAACCAACATCAATCTAGAAGGAATATGTCAATGATCCTTTTGTAAGAATGTAGGAATTCCACAGAGTTTGTTTGTTGTGGTTACAAAAATGTTCAACAGCGTGGAATCTAATTTTGCATCAGAGACAATTACCAAAGACTGACCCACTCTCCTAGACACATCAATTAATATAACTAGTGACAACGTGATTACTATAATTGCTGTACTAATAATCATGTAGTTATCTAAAAACCATTGTAATATTAGCCGTGGTGGAGCTCGGCTGAAAATATTTATATACACAGAACACCTACATAGAGATAATAGTATTTACCTCAACTGTGGGACGTACAAAAAACCCACACAATATTTATTTCACCATCATCATCATTTTACTTCAGTTTTCTTTGCTGGTATGGGTTGGATAGGTTACTGCAGTGTCTGAGTCGGTTCTTATTTAGAATTACTGCTTTCCCAGATGGGTCAGAGGGGAAACACCTTTATCTTTCATCTTTCTCTTGGTTTTTATGCCTCAATGCCCTTCTGGTCACCATCCACTTTATAAAACGTACTGGGTGCATTTTATTGTGGCTATTGACAGTAGAGAGGATGCTATATTCTTATTGAAATATATAGAGAAAAACATCGACACACAGGGAAATAGTAATTTATCTCAGCACTTAAATATATTGAAAAACCTACAAAAAGAGAAGAGTATTTATCTCACTGCTAAAATATAGAGAAAAAAACCCTTTAAGATAATAGTATTTATCTTACCAGTAAAATATACAGAAAACCTGCATATAAATATCTTTACACTGAAATTTTCTTTAGAGGTTGAAAACTTGGAATAATTTCAACATTTATGTATAGAATAAGAGAAAGTATTTATCTAAAAGAAAAAAAAAGAAAAAAGGAAGTAAAATAAATAATAGAAAATGAATGAGAGATGTGAATATCAAAAGTCTACGTTTGTTAAAGAGTCTTTTTATAGAGAAATAAAATAAAATATCAACAAAAAGTCACATGAAGTTTCTGGAGGGAGTTAATTGTTAACTTGGATGATTTTTTTCATGGTGTGAAACAGATGGTGAGAGATAATTCCCCTGTTGGTAACATTCTCAACTGATGATGGCCATAACAGCTGAACTGGGATAATGTTGAGTAAAATGTCCCACTCACAAATAAAATGAACTTCTTGAGACAGATTTGAACTTGTCACCTTTACACATACACTTTGTTAAATTGTCTCTTATTTTTTTTTATTACTTTTTCCTTAAACAGGTTATTTGTTGTGGCCATCGCCGGATGAAAACAACATTCGTTCAAAAATGGTTCCCTCCCCACCACACAGTTGGTGAGTGCTTTTTTTTTCTCATGTTTCTGAGTAAAAAATGCCTTAATTGTTTATATTATTTGCTTGTTAGAGTGAAACACAATTAACTATATTGGTAGACTTAAATGTTTTATACTTTAACTAAGATGGGAAGGTATGGGCCCTTAAATAAGGACCAAATGGGGAGAGGTGCAGCATCTACCTTATACATCAAAATCAGCAACTCAGTTTTTGAATCCATAAGGAACAGACACACTACACACACACATACATGCACAAACTCTGTTATATATTTA
>NC_068998.1:54726560-54735705 GCF_001194135.2 Octopus bimaculoides
TATATATATAAAGAGAGAGAGAGAGAGAGAGAGCAGCTATATCTTGAAATAAACCATTTTCATTACACAAAGCTGTTAGATTCAGTTTCAATTTGAAGTGAATTTAAGAACTTTGGCTGTTGTTGCACATCTCTTGTACAATGTTGTTGCTTCAGTTTCACCACACAGTCTCACACCAAACCATTTTCTAGACTTGTACAACTCCAAGGTGTGTGAATGCATTTCAAATGGGGTCCTTCTTGACCCTCTGATTGGCCTCTCAGAAGCTGCGATACATAAACAGGTACCTACCATGAGAATTAGGGTACAGTTTTTATAACAGTTTGAGAGGTACCTTCCATGGATGAAGATAGTGTCAGTATAAATGTAAGGTGGTATCTTTTTGTGTGTGTGTGTCCATGTCAGTTAACCAGTGTCATGATTATAGAGTGCTCTCTTATGTCTCATCACATAGCAATTAGACAAATAGAGATTGATGAGATGATTGCCAAACTGAAATATGTACTGTGATCCATACAATCCACTAAAACTTTCCTAAATGGTGCTCCTGTATGGCCACAGTCACTGACCAAAACCAGTGAAGCACTAAAGTAATTACACCCAATAATTAGCTTCATATTGGTAATTGCTGTAAGCTTTATTAATTGTAATTATTATTTTGTTTGTTTGTTTTTTTTATTGTAAAAGCCTTGAAGAAGACAATCCTTTCCAACAGTTTATTAGAATCGACAAAAGGTAACTTTGAGAAAGAAATAACAGATTTGCCTTATTGGATCAAAAGTGCTGCCAAGTTATTAAATAATGGAGTGGAAAACCTAGACTGGGTCTGTTTAGCCAATTATTTGGGTAAGAACACAAGAGAAAATTATTATTGTTGTTGGATGTGTCTGATACTTGGAGAAAAATTTGATTTCTTCTGCTCTGTAATCGATTGCCTAACTTCAGTTTGCTACATGTTCACTACCACATGGTTACTTGTGAGTAGATTTGGTAATCAGAAATTGACTGAAGCCTGCCATGTATATATATCGGTGTGTGTGTCCTTGTTTTGGTTTTACATGTTTGTTGTAAATGAATGTCATTCATTTCCAATCTTCTGCAAAAGCATGTCTGACCATGAATCTAGCATCCCCACCCAGCTCAAAACAATATCTGTTTATCGTGATTTCTGGGTTATTTCCCATCATCAGCACAGAATAATTGTTCGGCTAGAGGTGGTGCTGCCAAATTCCCATTCGAAATATATAGTTTTCAAAGTGACAACAAGTCACTGATCTATAAATTAGAAAATTACTATTTTTAAATCTCACAACGAGAGATATTAGCAACAGTACTTTGGAGTAAAGATTGTTTGCCTTGTTTGAAAATATAAGGACACAGATCGTGTCGTATAACCAGCTGGAGACGATGTCTCCTGGGGCTAAATTACAGCAACATTCGTCCTAAACCAGGACTGCCATGTTATGTTGGCAAACAATCTTTACTACAAAGTATTGTTGCTGAATATCTCTTGTTGTGAGATGTACAAATAGTAATTTTCTAACAGTGAATGTCGTTTTTATGGGTTTAAATATTCCTCAAGCATCTTTGAATTGGTAACGAATTTGTATTTGTACCTGTTACTGATTAGTGCAGTCACCCTGTATTATATAATTAGTATTGTAATTGAACATTTTATATTAAGTGTAAAAAAAAAAATGCTCTTAAATTCACAGTCTCCTAAATTTGTTGTCAATTCAGGTTATAAGAAACCGAAAATCGATAAATTTAATAATGATTTAAATCCATCACTTGCTCTGCTCACTGACTGGATTCTTGGCAGCGGCAACACACAGGTGTCTGTGGATGTATTGCACACTTTCTTGGAGAAAATGTCCAGGTATGACATCATAGATCTTCTGAAACAAAGCAGAGGTAAGTACAAAAAAAAAAAAGATAAAGAAGATAAAATTTTTAAAATAAGTAAATAAAATGTAAATAAATAAAGGTATTGTTTTGATAATGTGATAATATATTTAATTAAATCTTTCAAAGTAGCAGATTAGCAAAATCATGTCAGGACCTTTAGATTAAATGCATTTATTTGATTAGGCTCTGTGTATACTTTGGAAGCAGCAGTAGTAGTAGTAGTAGTAGTAGTGGTAGTTTACTGTTCTTCTCTTACCCCTCCCCCCTTCTGATGAGGTCAATTGTCTAAAAAAATTATAATTATATTAACGATTGCTAATTTCTGTCATTTAGATAATTTACAATAGCAAATGTGTTTTGCTTTTCCAGAACAATCCCACTGCCCACAAGTGTTTATCAGTTACCAGTGGGACAGTCAAGATGCAGTGAAGGCCCTGTGGGACAGGCTGGAAAGAGCCGGAATCTCTTGTTGGATGGACATTGGCCAGATGGGTGGTGGTGACCAGCTCTATAACAAGATTGAACAAGGAATTCGGAATTGCAAGGTGAGACACATCTACTTGGCATTTTGAATTGTGTGTATGTTGCGGGGAGGCCAATATCCATAACGTACCTCTCCTCCAAATTTCAAGACTTCAGCTTTTGTTAGAAACAATTATTTGGGGCAGACGACTGGATAATGCTTTGGCAGGATTCCTGGAGCAGCAGATGAAATGCCTTCTGCTATATAAACAGCATTTGTTCATCCTTTCGGGGTCGATAAATTATAGTGGAAGGATTATTATTATTATTATTATTATTATTATTATTATTATTATTATTATTATTATTATCATCATTATTACTAACAAATTCCATCTGACCCATGCAAGTATGGAAAAGTGAACGTTAAAAGCAGACATTAAATGATGATGATGATGATAATGATGTTCCTGGTGGAGTGGAATTGGTAAGTTTTGAAAGAGATTTACTTAGAAGTGGAGAGTCAAGTGCAAAGCAATCTTTGCATGGAGATGCTTCCAGAACGATCATGTTTGAGAAGTGGGAAAATGGACGATTCTGTTTTGTTGCTAACGAAGAATCTAACTTTGATTGCTTTGAAATTGAATTCAGTTTAATTCTTTTAAGTTGTAATTAATAATCTTTCGTTATTAATTGATAATTTCATAATTGTGCTTAATCTGAAATGTTCTTTGATATCTTCTTTATATTCCGTTTGCTTCCATGGCTCTTTTAATGATGTTCTACTCATATGTGTTATGGATGCAAGCACTTAGCTTATGCCACAACCATTTGTGTAATTTATCTTCGTTAATAAATGTGTTCAACTTGACGACTCATTTAATTGTCAAACTCCATATTCCTTGACTTTTTGAGTCTTGTCTTCTTTTTACCTTTTATCTTTTACTTGTTTCAGTCATTGGGCTGTGGCTATGCTGGAGCACCACCTTGAAGGGTTTCTTTTAAAGCCTGGTACTTATTCTGTTGCTCTCTTTTGTCAAAACTCTAAGTTACAGAACGTAAACAAACCAACACCAGTAGTGGGGGAACAACAACAACAAAGAGACATACACAAAACACACATATATATATGAAAGGCTTCTTTCAGTTTCCATGAACCAAATTCACTCTTGAGGCATTGGGTAATCCTGGGCTATAATAGAAGACATTTGCCCCAAGTACTACACAGTGGGACTGAACCTAAAACCGCATGGTTACTAAGTAAGCTTTTTAACCACATAATAGATTTCGTTAATAATAATTTTACATCCAGTTTTCCTTGCAAGCCATCAGATGCAACTTGTGCATTATGTGAAAATAGTGCACTATGTTGCACTAATGATTATCTCACTTCTTAAATAAACTAATATTGACCAATAACTTACATTGTTTCAATGTCCTCTCCGTCGTTGCATAATTATCTAAGAGTGACAATATTCTCTCCTCTGCCTTTCATTCTTTTAGAATTAATTCCTGGAATCAATTTAATAATCCTATAAAGCATTTCTTACATCTCAACATAATTTTAATTAGAAGACTAACTATTGTTTTTTCAAGCAGATGGCTTCCCTGAGTAACTTGACAGTACAGTCTGCTATTTTGCTCCCAAGACACTATCTTCGAATTCTGCTCTCAGTGAACTCTTTACAAGATATACCAATATTTACTGTTTATTTTATTCCATTGGGTTTTTTTTTTTCATAAAGTAAATATATTTGCTTCTTGCAAGTCTCTTTGTTTTTTGTTTTTGTTTTTCTTTCATTGTTAACCAGTGACCTTTGGTGTCTTGGTGTTGTATAAGTAGCAGAAGTGATATATATATATATATATATATATATATATAAAACCCATGCCAGCATGGTAAATGTGTGTGAAATGCTGGTGGTGCACGTGTGTGTGTGTGTACACACATGACCCATACCAGCATGGAAAGCTGACATTAAATGCTGGTTTTATATATATATATATGTATATATATATATTGTAAATAGGTGCATCTCAGAACTGATTTTATATCTATAAAGATAAACTTTGACATTCAGCAGAAAATATCTTTTCGAGTTTAACTCTCACTTGCTATAAAAAAAACAACAATTCCAGAAAATACACACAAATACAAGAACTTCACCAATTTCTCTGCTAAGCAGTCACAAGAGGTTACCTTCCTCCAAAACATTTCCAAAAGCACATGCAGATATTTGAAATGAAGACACCCACAATCCAACTGAAGACGAAAGAAAAGTGAAGGTCATGGTTAGAATAGCTTTAGCCCTAGGTCTGCTCAATCTGGGTAGAGTTGGTGAAAAATGACAATCACAATCCAGTTACTCTTTCAAGAAATTCTGATCTTCCATATTATTTACACCTGAAAAATTTTGTGTTTTTCTATTTGCATACTCTAAGGCATTATTAAAATAATAGTCTTAAATATTTGTGTGTGTGTGTGTGTGTGTGACTGGAATAAAACCAAAAAAGAAAAACCTAAATAGTAAGTTTTCCATGTTCAGAATCTGATTAGTTTAATGCAGCTACTTCTATTGAACAGATTTTAATGGATGCTCTTCCTCCTCCTCCTCCTCCGTTATCTCATTCATACACTTCTTCGTTCTCTTTCCTTCTCCTGATTACTTTAATCCGTGCTGTTCAACGAAGATTGTATAACAATAGCATATTAACCTTCCCCCCCCCCCATTTGTTATTATCACATTGTCTTCTCGTCACAACCTTCTCTCATGGAAAAAGAAATAAAAATTAAAAAATTGATTCGTTTCTATTGGAATCGTTTACTGGGTTCTAGCTGAACACAAATCATCGTTCTATTATATTCCCATCCAGCTCATTATATCGACAGCATTGCTTTCTTGTCTTTGTGTGTGTTGCTTCCTTTTGTAGACCATGTTACGTTACTGAAAAATATCAAACGTCTGAAGCATGCCTCACACAACCTGCCGCCATTTACTTCTGATATCATTAGAGACAAGCATCATACGCAAACGCCTTGCCACTTTCCTAGCAAATCTCAGACCCTGTGCCAATGTAACAAATTGATATTTGTGGAATTCAATGAGTTTCCTTCATCAAAAGAACTTTCACTATAGTTTCTTCCCTTCTGCTAAAATTCAATAGAAATCTCCAATGTCCGTTGTGTCAGTCTTTATATCACTGTGTCACTTCTTTCATTTCTCATACGGCTCTTCACAATAGTTATTTACTTTGGTACGACACACATTTAAAGACAACCAATACAAACTGTTCAATTGTTCTCAAGACATTTCAGTAATTTCTTTATCAAAATCCCTCAACAGTTGAAATACAAAGTCAACAAAAGTGGGATTTCAACCACAAATTGAAGCTAAATTTACTCCACTATTCTGTAATGATGATGATGATGATGATGGTTACAGTTTTTACTTCTTCGTTGCTCTCATAATAGAGATATTTCTCTTTTATATATATAAAAAAATTGTGTTCCCCTCCCCCCTCCTGCAATTGACCCCAAATAGTTTTCCCTTTTGTTTTTTCTGTCTCTGCCAACAATTATTAATTTTACTGTTTATTTCAGTTTTTCATCATTTTTTTTCTTAAATACCACATTCCTCTTACCTTCTCTGCCACTTCCTCCTCCTTCCCTCTATGCTTTCCTCTCACCCCCCCCCCACTATCCCCATGTCACTACACTCCCATCCTTGCTCACCTCTACACACTTCCCATCTTACATTGATACCCTGCACACACCACTTCACCCCTTCCTATCCCCCTTCATAGAACCATATACCCATCTGGCCCCAAATCCCTTCTTTCTCCAACTCCCTTTTCTCATTTTATTTTATTTTTTCAACCACTTTTCCTCTTTTTATTTTTATTTTCACTTTTTCTTCTGATGAGGGACTTGTGTCCAAAATATCAAGACTCTTTCCCTTTTTTTTTAAGCATTAAACTAATACATTTGTTAAAACTTGTCCATCCTGTGTTGTCTTCGATTTTTTGTGCTCACTGCTGCCTTCTGCATTCATACAACCCACCTGCAATTACTGAGACCAAGTTATTTGTTCGTTAAGAGAGGACATTACTTTTTTAAGGCCAATACTCTCTCTTCCCAGTGATTTGCAGAAGATTTATACAGGACTCACCTCAAATGTCTTTAAAAGACATTATAAACAGGTTTGTTTTATGAGTCTATGAACCTCTCTAAGTCGCATGGAGCCAGGTCAAACTGCTATCAAATATATTATGTGTGTGTGTGTTTTAAGTGGCTGTCATGACTTTCTTCTCTCATTTCATTTTAGATTATATTGGCCTGCGTTACACCCAAGTATGTCATATCTCATCTCTGCAACCGCGAACTGAGCTTAGCTGATGGTCTGCGGAAACCTATCCTCCCTGTGATGTTTGAAAGTATCGTCTGGCCTCCACCGGGTGGCATGGCACTCATCTTTTCCAACCTTGTATATATTGACATGAATGGTTAGTTTAATTATCAATTAGTATGGTTTATAATTTGGTGGCGGTGGTGGGGGAGTGAAAAACGAAATGCTGGGCTCAGTCAAAGTCAAGTGACCCACTTTAGATGCATCTAAAGTAGAAGCCAATGAAAGAGGATGATGTTTAGCTCTCTCCCTCTATGTCTTAATGCAAATACATTGTGGAAAGGCAAATTAATTGCAGCATTTGTTAGGATGTCATATCTTTTACGGACACGCTCTTTATAAAAACAAATCTATATCAGTAGTAGACAAAACATGTCCGGCAGTGGCAGTGAGAATGGTAAATGTGCATTCCTGCCTGTTTTGGATTTGGTTAGTCGGATGTACCAACTGTTGACCACAAGCTAAGACAAAATCTGACATCACTGATATAAAAAAAAAACAGGGATTAAAAAATCACTGATGTTGCATTTAACCACTCAGCCAAACAAAAGTGGCAAACATCGATGTACAGAATTTTAGTGACATTTTTGTGATATTGTCTCTACATCTGGAACAACCTGTTGTTGATGGAACTCCATATCTATCTTGTGCAGCATAAACTGATCAGTTGAGAAGAACAGGCCTACTGTTCAATCACTGATTGATTCTGAAATTCATTGATTGTCATTGATGAAAGTATAGGGCTCAGAGCATTTGTTAAACTTGTTTCTTGGTTAATCTGACCCAAACTATCTTATCTTTTAACTTACCAATAATCTTCATCATTTTGCAGGTATTGGGGGACACGGAAGCTCAGGAATGACTGCTGACTTGGCGGATAAATATAAGGAGATTATCCACCGAATTTCACATTATTTTATTAACGATGAGAATAGTAAAAGTACAACAGAATCCAAATCATTTGTTCCCAGTTCTGTAAAATCCAATCAAACTAGTAATGAAGTTAACGAAGTCACTCCATCTATAGAAACAACACATGAGGAACATCATGTAGGTTCATTGAATCCTCACCAAGAAATGAATGAACAATTGACCATACATAACAGCAACCATCCAAGAACTCTATCCAGAACTAATGTGGCTAGGACGACATCTCGTTGGAGATGTGGTCTATGTAATGTATTATAACAATGTATTAAGAATTATGTTTGTCTCTAATCCACCTGTTATATATCACACTAATAAATCTACCTGTTAATGATTTATTGAATATTTTTAGATATGAACATAATGGTGATTTCTATCACATCTTTTGTCTTTTGTGTGTGTGTGTTTACAAACACACACAAACAAACTGGAGTTTGCAGTATTATTTTTCAAAATAAATAATCAGGATATGAGAACATGACTTATTTGGTGACCAAACCTTGAGAGTTCATTCTATAGTGTCACCCCAAAGGTTTTTAAATCTATTGAGTTATGATATTAGTTGTTGATTTACAGAATTGTACAAGGGATCTGGTCAAGTGGATAAAATATTGAAAAGCAAGCTTCTTACCACACAGCCATGCTTTCGCCTGTCTTTTGAATAAAGTAAATGGCTGCTGTGCCCCGGTGAGAAAATGATTTTACTTTAACCAAGTTTCCATCTCTTAGAATTCTATATTCCTCTATTGTTGTGGGGCTTACGGTTTTCTGGTTATCCTCCATAACCTGTTACCGTTGCATAAAGACACACATCATTGTCATTAGCAAAAAAGTTAAAAACACTCGGATCATTATCAATATTTCTGGTGATTTGGAATATTGTGGAATGTAAATATATTTATTGTCCTTTGGTGCTTCCCTTAACAACAAGAACTTGAATGTCTCATCAATATCACAGTTATTGGAGAACTGCCAACTTGCAATTCTATAAAGTTCTAATATAATGGTGGAATTATACATGTAACAACAGGTATGACTTTGTGTGTGTGTTTGTTAAAGAAAAGATGTAGTTGTTCTACTTGATGATCTATAAGGAATTTTTGAACAACTGTCTATCAATCAATCTATCCATCTACTCACACACAATGTGTGTGTGTGTGTGTGCCCCTGGACTGGCTTGTGTGGGTGGCACATAAAAGACACCATTTCAAGCGTGGCCGTTGCCAGTATCGCCTGACTGGCCTTCGTGCAGGTGACACGTAAAAGCACCTACTACACTCTCTGAGTGGTTGGCGTTAGGAAGGGCATCCAGCTGTAGAAACTCTGCCAAATTTAGATTGGAGCCTGGTGTTGCCATCCGGTTTCACCAGTCCTCAGTCAAATCGTCCAACCCATGCTAGCATGGAAAGCGGACGTTAAGCGATGATGATGATGATGATGAT
>NC_068998.1:54736441-54742083 GCF_001194135.2 Octopus bimaculoides
GCCCTTGTCTCTAATCCACCTGTTATATATCACACTAATAAATCTACCTGTTAATGATTTATTGAATATTTTTAGATATGAACATAATGGGTACGTACGTATCGTAGATCAAGATGGGAAGGATAACTTCCCTTGGCAAATACAGACAGGGCACAGATGTGTGTCGATAGCCAGCTGGAGGAGATGTCCTCCTGGGGCTAAAAGCAACAGTAACATCCACCCCTCGGGGTCAGCCACATTTAAGTGGCAAATATACTTCACTTTATCGTGCAGTTACTGTTAATACCTCGTTCAGAGATTTAACATTGCTTATATCTATATATATATATATATTGTGTCATATATATGTTAAATATCTTGTAAGACACTATCTGGACTCAAAAGACATGCTGGTTCACAAAAATATTCCTTCAGAATCAGATTCGAAATGGCAAAGATATAGAAGAAACTTGAATAATATCTGTCTCTTGTGTTTAAAACTCAGTTAGTCAGCAGGTGGTCTTAAAAGTCATTTAAGGGATCATCAATGAATGTATTGTTTTATATATATATATATATATATATATATATATATATATAGCATTAAGAGTTTTTAACTCTATTTCTTGCAGTTTCGGTGCTTTGGCAGCAACAATTAGTGACAATTAAATTTTTCCTTTATGGTATTATATTGCACTTAGCTGTTTATATTAATTTATATATATATATAATTATACACACACACACACACACACGCACGTAGCAGCTCCTCTTTCAAGCATGTCATGTTCAAAACATGATTATAATAATTCATTGTGAAAAAAAAAAGCAAAAATTTTCTCCTAAACTTTTCCAGTTTATATTTATTTATTTTTTATTATCTTTTTATTACAATTCTGAAACTTTCATAATTTTTTTCAGACAATGTCTGATTTTTTGTTTTCAACATTAACTCTCAAGGCAATATTTAAATTCAGTTGTTTTGACTTCAGCATACATTGGAACAGACATCACAACTCTATCCAGCATTGCTCAGCCAACAATGGAATCTTGAGGTGGTTACTCAGTCTGCTAGATATGGCAGCCAAATTTCCCACAAATCATATCCTTTTCATCATCATCATCATCGTTTAACGTCCGTTTTCCATGCTGGCATGGGTTGGATGGTTCAGCTGGCGTCTGGAAAGCCAGCAGGCTGCACCAGACTCCAGTCTGATATGGCAATGTTTCTACAGCTGGATGCCCTTCCTAATGCCAATCACTCTGAGAGTGTAGTGAGTGCTTATGTACTATGCCTAAAAAGTATGATGAGGTGGTAACAGCTGAAATGCCTCAGAATATGGAGTTGATTGATCAGGTTCAGCCAGATTTATGAACAAAGATTAACAATTAATTGATAGTTGACAATTCTAACAAAAGATGGTTTCCAACCAGAGTAAGCAAGGATTTAATTTTGTTGTTATGTAATACCACCAGGAGTCTCTGTGGTAGTTTAGGATAAAATCCCAGGATATGCCTTTCCATCTATTGTTGCCCCCTTATTGCTGGAAGGGTCATGGGGTTTAGACCCTCCCAGTCACCTCTTCCATAGAGTTCTACCAGAAACAACCCTCATTACACTTCCCTTCGAGATTCCAACTGAAACTAGGGATATTATTGTCCGACCACCTTGTTCTTGGTTTACTTCTCAGTCTCCTACTGGTTGGCTCAGCTTGAAGAATCTGTCTTAGAATCCTTTCTTGTGGCATTCTAACCACATGTCTGTTGTACTAGGGACTCCCTAATCTTCGACTCAACCTCAAAGGACTCCCTAATCTTCAAGCTTTGTATCATTACATCAGAGACCCTTCTTTTTTTATTATCTTTCGATAATTACCTGCAACAGCTGCCAGTTGATGCTGTGAATCCACTTGGGTGTTAGTGAATGAAATTAAAGAACATCTTTGATACCAGTTTGTCTGCTGTTTTATAAGGGCTGGGCACATGAGGCCATCATTTCAAATTCATAAATTTTTGACAAAATCACCAAACAGATGATCTAGGAACAGATTTAACTCTCGCATTCGTAAGACACAGTTTGAAGATTTTTAACTTTGGCTCAAAACAACAACAATTTAAAACAATCACGGATTTCAGTAGGTTTTGATTGTTTTGAGGCCACTTGCTGGGTTTAACTGAAGTCATCTGACATCATCATTGCTATTCCCATCTAAGATACAATGTTATACAAATTTCGTAATTCCTTTCTCAAGGGCTCTCTTGTCTACCATTGGTGCATATTTCATCCCTTGTCCAATTCTTCAGTTCTTACCGCTGTTGCTGATTTCACCAATTGTTATTACATCACTGTCTCTTTTACATCACACACTCTTAACCAATCGTTATATATTTGTTAATATCTTATATATTTTCATCCTAAATTCAATGCAAAATGTCAAAATTGCATAAAATTAATTTCAAACTCAAAATATTTTGATAATTAAAGTTAATTAATGGATTTCACAGAATTATTGAATTCTGGATTGAATTATTGACAGCCAGGTTCTGTTTGTATTGTTTAGTAACACTTTACTTCTAGGGATAATCTTTGCCGGTTGTGGAGAAAGAGAGAGATTTATTAACAGATTTGTACAATCGCTAACTCCTGAGCAGGAGGATCTAATGCTGTCAGCCTTTTCCTCTTTCTTTAGAATGATAAGGATTGAATTGAGGGATATTTGACAGCTATTTCTAACATATCAAGCAGCCACATGGAGGCTTCTTGATATAATAAAGTGAACCAGAAGTTATTAGCTACAGTTAATTAGTCACATAGTAGAAGTCTGAACAAATGATTTCTTTTACCAAATCTTCATTATTCCAAAACTTATTCCATTCCGGAAAAGAACAAATGGCCAAAATATGATAAAATGTTTCACAGGGACGCAAGGATGGTTAAGAAGCTTGCTTTGCAACCATGGGATTTCAGGTTCAGTCCTAGTGTATGGCACCTTTGGCAAGTGTCTTCTACTATGGCCCTGGACTGACTTAAGGCTTTGTTGATACCATGTATCCTCCTCCTTGCACCCACCACCTGATAACCAGTGTTGGTTTGTTTACTTCTCTGTAACTTAGTGGTTCAGCAAAAGAGAACAATTGAGTGTGTACCATTTTTGATTCAAGTGTCTCTAGCATTTTCACCTGTAAAATTTTCCCCAAACAAATATTCCAAATACAAGGAATCTTTGTACAAAAAACAATGTCTCAGAATGTTGAGATGGACATGTAAACTACGGAGCAAAAGAAAACTAAAATCCTTCAAAGAAAGAGAGAAAAAATTCTCCCCTGTCAATTTGTTTAAATCATATTCCCCCTCCCCTCACCAGTCGTTTGGCAGTTTTACTTTTAGCTTTGGTTAATCGATCTAAACTTGAAGAAAGAGAAATCAATGATGTAAACTGCTGACGTTTGATTGGGAAAATATTTTCCCTGAAGCAGTTTGTGTTGATGGGTCAGAAATTTGGTGTTAAAAGCAGCAACACTTTAAAACGCAGCTGGAAAATGTTGAATAATACTAGATTTATAAGAATACCTATTGAGTGTTTATTCCATTCCCGAAATCATTACCAGGATTGCTAAACTAAAGAATATGATGTGGGTCTATTTTTTTGTCCATTTTTAAAACTAAAAATGAAGTTTGAGGAACAAAATATTTGAAAACAGTCGTTGCTATGGTTTTTATTTCTGGCAAAACTGTGTCGAAGTAGAAAAGAAGCTTCTGGAAAAACGAGAAAGAATTTTGTGAGGAGGAGAATGAAATTGTTGATGCATTAAAATCCTAATTTTTAAAATTAAGAATCCAATAGAATATTAAGTTATGGACCAGGTATGTCAGAACTAACCAACAAGACAGAAGCAAAACAGACCTATTTGAAATTCTACACAAAATTTCTACATGCAAAACACTCAGAAAATTCCCCAGAATCTTATTTCAGCAACACAAAAGAAACAGCAATTCTTTGAGCAGAATACATTTAATCCATCATGGATCATGGCCGGGTTACAGCATAACAAAATAACATTTCACTTCTCCAGTTAAATGGTGCCAACTTAGGGAGAAATGGTGCTGGAAACACATTTTTTATGACTTGGTAGCATTGGGTGTCTTACTTTTTAAATGCAAACATGGCAAAGCAGTTGATTCATTGAATTCTTATTTCAAATTAAAAATACCACCACCACCACTCTCCCCCCCCCCCTGCAGGTTTCAGTTCTACATTGTTATTTTCTTCAAATGTTTAGTCTTTGTCAAATTCTTGGCAACACTGTTTTAATGTAAACAAACACAGCAGAAACAGACAAATTATGCAAGAAAAATCTTGTTGAATTGATTATTTTGAATGCAGAGAAACAATTATTTGAAGAATCATGTGTTTGGTGGTTCACGTTTGCTGGATTACTTTAGCATAAAGTCAGGAGTTAAATTCCGACTTCTGCTGCTTTGTGAGGAAAATCACTTAAATGAGATTTGCTTCAATCTGCCAAACGGATAAACCTGTTTCTTGTTTCTTGTTTCTCGTTGATAAGAAAGAATGTCCAGTTGGAAAATGGTTTCTCTAGCAAGAAAACAAACAAACAATGATCACAAAACAACAAAAGAATAATTAATATTTGCTTGGTGTGATTGTACGGTTAAGAAGCTTGCTTGCCAACCATGTGCTCTTGGGTTCAATCTCACTGTATGGTACCACGGCCAAGTGTCTTCTGCTATAGCTCTAGGGCTGACCAAAAGCATTGTGAGTGGATTCGGTAGATGGAAACTGAAAGAAGCCTGATGTATGAGTGTGTGTATCCTTTTCTAGACACCACACGATGGTTGTGAACAAGCACCATTGTCATACGAATAGGGGTTTATTCATTACCATTATTTTGTGATTGCATTTATAATTAATGGGAGCAAACCCTGGCCATTATCTACTCAAGAATATCCAATGTTAATAGAAGAAAGTATTCCTGTGGAACAGAGTTGGAAATTTAGTGCACCATCCGTCCGCCTGTCCATCCATCCATCTTCTGTTTCCTACCACCTATGGTCTGGTGGCCTTGCTACATTTGAGTGTTTTAGTTGCTTTTAAGATTCCAGTCTTTGAGATTAGTCTTCACCCTTAGATGCACCTCCACTAGAAGATTTTATTGGAACTGTGATTGGAATTTGTTCTCTGCCCCTCTCTAAGGTGCTCTTCTCTGTCGAGAGAATTCCAGCCAAACTCTTAACAACGAGTATGGAAGAGGGTTTCCAGAATACTTTACTAACCAAAAACCATAATTTCTTTGGGTCTGTATATTTTAAGCCTCGTAAATTACGAATCTGCAAGATTGTGGTGAGATTTGAACCTCTGCCTTCCTTTTCTGTAATTTTTCAGTTTTGAATTCCTTTTGAAATTTGTTTTCAGAATTGAAATTATGAGACTTCAAAATTATGCCCAACAGCAATCTGAAAAAAGAACTTTTCATAAAAAGCGAAAACTTAAAATTTACTGAGAAGATGGGGAGGAGGGGAAGTAAAACAAAAAAAAAAAACAACTCTCGTTTGTGTGCGCATGTGTGAGTGTTTACTGTAATCTGTGATGCTTAAAACATCCAAATCCAAAGAAATTACAGTTTTAGGCACCTTTGATAATGTA
>NC_068998.1:54742852-54746841 GCF_001194135.2 Octopus bimaculoides
AAACCTCTTTTTAACGCATTTGACAATCTTTCATTTAAAAAAAAAAGGACTTTATTTCGAGCAAAATCTTCAAAACTAAATTGCACGGGTTTTCTTTATTTAATCCATGGATTTTGAACATCTCCACACAAATGTGATCCACCGACTTTATTTCCTCATAACTTTCTGAAAAATGAATATTTTTAAATGAAATTTTCCATAAATATGCTTCAGATGATGTAAATTGCGATTATTTTGGAATTTGTGTTGCAAAAGAAAAAAAAAAAAAAGTTTCCGATAATGAAAAGAGGAGTTTCAGAAAATTGACATGAGTCGACGAAATTTCCTACAAACACCTTTCAAAGTGCATAAATTATGATTCTATCGTTATTTAATATGAAAAAACAAAAAACATTTTGGTGGGTTCGTATCCTGAAACATCGTACGAAATGAAACTTGAAATTTCGACCAAAAAACTTCCGTTTGTCAGTTTGTATGTGTACAAATCCACAGCTTTTCTTTTTCCTATTAAATAACGATATAATCGTAATTTACAAACTCTGAAAGGTATTTGTAGTAAACTTCATTAAAAAATACCCATTTTCCCCGAAAGATATGGAGAGACAAAGCCAGTTTATGTGAATTTTCTGAAACTCCTCACTCCAGCCACAAATTCCCATATTATCAGAATCTGCGCCATCGGAAGCATATTTGTAGAGAATTTCATTAAAAAATATCTATTTTTCCTGGAAATTCTGAGGAAACAAAGTCGATGGGGGTCACATTTGTGTAGATTTGCTCAAGACAACTCGCCACATCTAGAATCGGTACATTTTAGAAACTGTTTAGATAGCATTGCAAAGGACTGACCTTAATTAAATTCACATTTCTTAATACTATATTAACGTGTTCCTGAATTTCTCCAAACGACACCATTGCCATACAATAATTGTGTGAATGGTAAGATTCAAAAATTCATTTTCCAAAGAACAAGTCATTTTTGAAAGATTCTGGTGTGAGTTTTAAAGAAAACATTTCCTGAAAAATGTGATTTGTCTCATTTTTATTAAGAAATTTAAAAAATTATTTTCTTGAAGTTACTATTTTTTAAATTTGTTTATATAATTAAAGTTTTCAATTAACTTTATTTTGTAAATTCGGATCTATTTCAAAACGGGGGCACCAGTTTTCATTTATGTTTTATGTAGTGTTTTTGGTACCGAAAGACTTTCAAACTTCGTATACTTATCTATTTTGTGTTATAGAACAGAAAAAAAATTTTGTATTCGAATTTATTTCATGTAAAAAATTGTCTTATTTCGATAATTTCTACTAATCACTGACGTCTATTCAGTTGAAAACAGTTAGCGCTGTAACGGTGTATATCGTATTAATCCCCTAACCCTAACTCTAGAATCCGAACTCTAAAATTGTTACACACATAGATACGCACAGCGTAATTTAATATATAAACAATATATGCGTATAAATTACGATTAAACCGGATGAAATATGCCACAGGGAATAACATTTTTATGACCGCCCAGCAGTAACTCTATTCAGCTGAATAGACGTCAGTGATTGGTTGAAATTATAGAAATACGACAACTTTAACATGGAATAACTTGCGATGTACATTTTTTTGTTAAGAAGACTAAGAGTAAAAGATGTTTTATATGACACATTCTACCAGTGTCCCAAGTTTCAAAGTGTTTCGTTAAGAAAATACTGGTGCCCCCGTTTTGAAATAGATCCGTAAATTCTGTTGTGTTCTGGGGAGAATCATTTTCTTTTTTGTGCCTTTATAATTTAACAAACTCACCGGTAAAATTTCCACTTATTTTTATTTTCCTAAAATTTTCATTGTGTCTTGCAACCTTTTCAATAGCCTTGAAATTTTAAGGCACAATAAGAAAATGACTCCCCAGACACAACAGAATATGCTTCAACATACGAAATCACATGAAAAATCTTGCAAACCAAATCCAAAAACGAAATTTATTTTGTAAAGTTATACTAGAACCAAAACTTAAATGAGTTGTAGTGGCGCGTGTGGCCGCCATCTTGGGAAGTGCCATTGCGCATGGGCAAGGAACTAGCCGTCAGCGGAAGTACCTGAGCACGCATGCGCAATGCAATGCAACAGGTGGAGAGAAAACAATAGCGTTTTCCCTCTTTTCTCTCTAGCAGCGGTGGCGACAGGACGTCTTGCAGGCTCTCTGACAACTCGACCCAGACATGTGGTCGAAGCTTCTTTGGTATTCTAGCGACATGCCTATTCACCCAGGAACGAAACGGCTCTACACCAACCTAGAATAAAGTATGTTCTGTTGTTACCGTTATCTCTCGTGTTGTATTTTTGGATTTAATGATTAATATAAGAATTGGGGAGAGATGGCCGAGCCATCATATCTCATCCAATTCTTATACAGTTTTCTACTTTATTGTTCCACAGAGTCCTGGAAACGTGGCTTCAAGATGGTTCTCATGGCTAAAAAGTAGAGAAGTTGTTAAAGCAATCCAGTATATGTTGTGACTCTTCTACAGTTTCACACTTTATTCGTGTGTACACATACACACGAATAGTACCACTCCTATGGTGCAAAAATTGTGTTGAGGAACTTATTGAAGGGAGCTCCCACAAGATCTGTAGATGAAGTCTGGTAGAGGTGCTCAACAAAGAATACACAACTATGTTTAACATTAAAAAGTAAGTGATTTTTTTTTGTTTGTTTTTTCAAAAGTTTGTCCTTCAAATTTCAACAAATTCTTGGACTTTTCTGTTTTGGTCCTTCCCAACTTCATGTTTTCTTTCATTGGGTTGACTCCAGGAATTGGGAATTAAAGTTAATTGTAAAGGAACATAATAGGATAAGTTTTAAGATTTCTTGAGAGAGATTTGGCTGCTGTTTCTAACAGGTTGAGCAACTGTAGAAGCTGCATGGCTTTTGTAGGTGGGATTGCATTGGAAGTATTATCAAGCGAATTGTTGAGTGTCAAATGCATGCAAAGTGAACCATTTGTACAAGTGGTTCCAAGTCTGTTCAGTGAGGGCTGCCCTGGGGCTAAATAGCAATAATTTAGTTTGCATGTTGTTTACCGTCATAAAAAAAAGTGAAAGTAAATTGCAAAAGAAACTAGAACCGACGACTGTCACACCACTCAATTTTATAAAAGGATTATAAAGAACTTTCTCATTATGTCACAACCATAGGCTGCTAGGTGTCTTGTACATTCTTGTGATGTATTTCAGGGTTTGTAGGAATTTAGGTTGAAATCTTACTCAAATCACCAATCATCAGTTCTTCCTGCCATTAAAAACAAAAAAACTCTGATTTTTTGCTGGAGCAGAGTTAGATATCGAACTAAATAACATCGATCAAGTCTCAGAATTATTTTTCTAACATCGAAGCTTAATTCTCTCTAAATTGCAAACTACTTATACGAGTTATCTCCCTTGTTTGCATAGCGATCATCTTTTTTCCTTATAATTTGGTTGTTGAATGTCAGAAGTTCACAGTAACCCGAGTAAAAATAATTGTTAAAAGTGGTTTATTTTTAGGATGGTGGATTGGCAGCACCAGATTACTTGTCTTGAATATGTCTTCTGGCTTCTGTGTTGCTCTGTGTTCACGCCTATAGGAACCTGGCAGGTGTGAAGTGGATTCGATCCACTTTACCCATATTTGAATAGCTAGGCCGAAGCGGTCTCCACCACTTGACCCTTTTCTGACCTCTTCTGCTCCATCTAGAATTGAGGTAAACAAGCTAAATCCTTTGCACTCACTGCCCTGCTTCATGGCTATATAAACAGGACACTCCAAGAAAACTTCCTCTTTTCACTTTCTAGTGACCAGTGGTCACTTGACGTCTCATGGAGAAAGATGCCTGGCTGATCAACTACAACTTGGCAGAGGGAGAAATAACTTTACTGTCAGCCACTGTCAGACAACGGCGCCAACATTATAACCCTACCATCTCTCCCTCTACACAATTACTGCTATAAAAGA
>NC_068998.1:54747261-54748158 GCF_001194135.2 Octopus bimaculoides
ATAATATATGCGCTTTCCCGAGCAAGACACACCTGCAACCTCTTCGTCTGCAGACATGGCACTGCCTCAGGCCGCAATTTCTGTAAAATTGCCATCCTTCTGGTCTTTTGATCCGGCCCTGTGGTTCGCCCACGGCGAGGCTCAGTTTGCTGCGAATAGGATAACAAGCGATGCAGCGAAACTGACGCATTTAATCGGTGCCCTTTCTCCTGAAATAATGATGGAGGTCAGGGACTTGATTATGGCCCCACCAGGTTCCGTGTCTTACGACACTTTTAAGAATGAACTAATCAAAAGGACCTCCGTCTCGGAGCAACGGCGGCTGCACCAACTCTTAATTTCCGAAGAGTTGGGAGATAAAACTCCGTCGCAACTATTACGACGGATGAAACAACTGCTAGGTGATCAGACCTTGCCAGACGGGATATTTAAACAGATATTCCTGAAACGTCTGCCTGCCAACACACAAGTGATACTGGCATCTACGAAAGAATCGGCTTCTGTCGATGAACTGGCCGAGATAGCAGATCGAATCGCTGAGACAGCCAACCCCTTCTCGACAATAGCGCCAATATCTTCCACCAATCCTTTTGCTACTTCTTCGGATTTGTCGGAAATGCTGGAAGTACGTGCACTTCTGACTCAACAGGCAGCGCAGATACAGACACTCTCAGCGCAATTGCAAGAGCTGACATGTCGCAGCCGCTCACCGCACAAGAACAACCAACCCCGACACTTTCATAGAAGACGTTCGGGGAGCCCTAGCGTAAACCGGCGGTTTCCTCGGTTTTGCTATTACCACAGGAGATACGGCAAAGACGCGTTTTCCTGCAATCAACCCTGTTCTTTCCACAGACATACTCCTGCTGGCCCGGGAAACGAGCAAGCCAGGTTGTA
>NC_068998.1:54752592-54764688 GCF_001194135.2 Octopus bimaculoides
ATCTAGAATTGAGGTAAACAAGCTAAATCCTTTGCACTCACTGCCCTGCTTCATGGCTATATAAACAGGACACTCCAAGAAAACTTCCTCTTTTCACTTTCTAGTGACCAGTGGTCACTTGACGTCTCATGGAGAAAGATGCCTGGCTGATCAGCTACAACTTGGCAGAGGGAGAAATAACTTTACTGTCAGCCACTGTCAGACAACGGCGCCAACATTATAACCCTACCATCTCTCCCTCTATACAATTACTGCTATAAAAGAAGGAACATACAGATACAGGCCTACATTCTCAACCTTGCATGTTTTATATACTATTACACTGGCCTACCCGTCGTGGTATGGCAACCTAGAATGTAACGGCATAAATAAATATTTTTTTATAAAAAATGATCTTCATCACGCAATCCTATAACCGTTACACACCCTATGGAAGCTAACGTTTGATTTTCATTCCTCTGAGTTTGATAAAATAGTATGGAGTGAAGGCGAATTGAATTGACTCCTCCCCACTTATTGCAATTTCTGGCTTCTTGCCCATGTCACAAACAATTATATTCAGCTTTTATTATCGTAATTGTATTGTAATTTATGATAATATCAATTAGCAATGTTGTTGGTGGTGGCTATTTTAATATTTCTGGGACCCTCTTCCATCGAGTCACAACAGGAACTGTGTGTATGAGAGGAGTTTCATGTTTTGAATCAGATCTAAGTTGTATTGTTGTAGCTTGTAACTGTGACGCTCCAACAACGACCATCCTATCTTTTCTTCAGGCAGAGTAAAACTAGACTAACCAATGAATTGGTCTAGTCTTGTGTGTACACACACACTTAGAGAAATACTTTGGTCTGCAGATGTAAATGATGCAGAGATACACATCCCAATGTCTTCTGTTTTCCATCGACAGAAGAGAAAGAACTTGGTGGATTGTGTTGTACATCTGTGGAGATGTCACACCATTAAACTTGGTGTGTGACACATTCATAGTGTATTCAAAGTAACTTGAAGTGGTGATGTACACCTTATATCGTGCACCAAACGCTTTGAAACATGGTGGTAAATTTAAAGACAACCTTAGATGCATGGAAGTGGTATTGATCAACTTGGAGCAACAATCTACTCTTCCTGGGTGGCTTCAACCTCACAGATGGGAAATGGCCTGAAGACCGAATCCTCTTTGGGTTGTCACTGCATGAACAAAGGCAAATAGAATCACTACTTGAACTTTGTAATCTGCTGTTCATGGAACAAGTGATACTGCAGCCAACCAGGCGTAATGACATCTTGGATCTCTGCTTCGCAGATAACATGGATCTTATCCATAGCGGGAAGGTGACACCAACAGCACTCTCAGACCACACCATTGTAAAGCTAAGAATGTATGGTCCCAGGCAAGATGCTGGCATCTACTTCTTTTAGAAGGACCAAAGCCGTATGCAGCTTGAATTTTCATAAATCAGCAAAGAGATCTACAAATGAAATTGGTCTGGCAGTCTGTCTATGCCAGACGACTCGAAACTTAGTAAGTTTATATGAATAGTGTAAGCTATATGCACTAAATATGCCCCAGGGGGAAAAGGTCAGCTTAGCCCCAAAATAAAATCCCCGGAGACAGGAAAATCCTTTGAAGACACAGAACTAAAGTCTCAAATTGGTTGAGCCTTCAACTGGAGGGATGGTGCAAAGTCAAAAATAAGACAGAATCAAATTCTCAGATGAAAAAGAGAACAGAGCTGTGGAAAGTGTTAAAAACGAACCCTAAATTTGCAAAGGGAACTGCCACAGTTCACTACAAAATAAGAGCATTGTTCCGAGGGAATGGTTCACTGACCGTGGACCACAAAACGGTAAGTGAAGTGTTCAGTGAACCATTCAAAAGTGTCTTCACTTCCCCAATGCAAATAATCTGGCTGGGTTCTTTGATATTATGGTTCTACAAAGGAAGGCAGCAACCATCAATTGCATCGACATTAAAGAGGCAGATGTAACTAACAATAAACCAAAGATGAAAAGAGCTTAAACTCAGCAACTGGTCCCAATGGTTTCTCCGTAATTCTCTTGAGGTTGTAGGCTTTAGCAAAACTGCTTCAGATGCTTTTCCAGAGTTTGCTTACAAATGGTAAACTTCAAAGTTATGGAATGACTTGTCAGAAGGAAACTGACAATGTTTCTAGAAGAAAAGGACCTGCTGAAAGATACCGAGCCTGGTTTCTGCTTGAAAAGAAGCTGCCCCCCCCCCCCCAGCTCTTATGGGACTATGACTGGGTGTTGAGACCTTAACCCCCAAACATTCAAACATTAACGTAGCATATCTTGAATTTGCAAGGGCCTTTGACAAGATGGGGCATGGCATGATATGTCTCAAGCTGTGAGACCTTGACAGAGCTGGTAAACTTGGAGAGTGGTTACGTGACTTCTTGAAAGATAAAAGTCAGGTAGTTGCAGCCAACAGTGGCCTCTCTAGAGAAACACAAAATCTGCATTGAGGTCCACCAGGGAACTCTCTTTAGGGCCATTATTGTTTATAGTAGGTCTCTTGGACCTACCATCTCTACAGACCAGATAATAAATACCACAGAAAATTAATATAATAGTAATAATAATGAATAATAATGGCTTCAAATTTTGATGTAAAAGAATTGCGTTTAGTTTCCGGATTTAAGTTTGTATGTCTTTTTTTTTTTTTTTTAATAAGGATTGAAGTTAAACAATAGTTTAATATTATTAATTTGAAAAGCTTAATAGAGATTGTTGAATAATTATCGTTAGTTGTGCTGTTGCAACTTTTTGCAAAAAGCAAATCAAAATGTGGTTCTCCAGCCACAGCAAGTGAACTTGTTGCTGCTAATGGAACTAAAACGAAAGCATTTGGTCGAAGGAAACAGCAGTGGCAGAAACTCTGACAATCACCACCACCAGAATCTTGAGGCAAGGAAATAGGCTGAAGATCAACCGTCCACTGCACGTTCATTGCTGCTGTAATACGGTTGTAAGCTAAGTGGAGTCTGGATGGAACTGAAAAAACAATTTTGAGGGACATTAAATGATTGGAAGCCATCTGAATGCCAAAGGACGGCTCAGAGTTGAAGTGGGATGAGACAAAAACCTTTTTACAAAAAAAATCTCAAAGAAAGAAGAGAAAAAAGTCTTTAAAATGATTTTAGTTTATTTTATTGTGAAGTACAAGCAGTAAAACAGATCTATTTATTGATGATGCAGACACAACCAGCACAGCAGAGAAATAAGCGAGAATCAAAGGGCTTCATTGTAACTCAATGCCACTCAGCCACAGAGAAATAAAGGCAACATCGATAAATGAAATGTTTCTATAGAAATATGAAGACCATTGGAGCCACTTGGTGAAGGTTTAATATACATTGCAATGGCACCAGCATTCAATGGTCAATTAAGCAGCCCAGGGTTTTGCATTCCTCACAGGCAACTCTCTCAAATCACTAAACTGATGCAGATTTTAAACAATAACAATTGTATTTTTGGTTTGTTTTATGGATTAAGGAGAGAAAAAAAAAAAAGCATTAATGGAATCTACCAAGAATATCACTGCATAAAATGCTGAGTGCAAGACCAAATCAACAAAGCAGCAACCGACAACTGTGAATAATAATAAAGCAAGCTGTCTTTCTTTTACAATTGGTCAAAAGGAAAACTGATCTTTTGCTTTTAGCAGTTTCCAAGGAAGACATTCATTTTTAAGAGAAAGTTTCTGGTTACATACAGCTTCCATGAGTGAAGGTTATAGGCCAAAAGGGACTTGGGGTTTCAATCATTTTTAAACATTAAAAATATTACAGATATAATAATACATAACAAGACAGAAAGCAGTTCTCCAATTTAAATTATTAAAGAACTAAAAAAAAAAGAAAGAAAAGTTGTATTTTACAAGAAATTTTTTGCATCTTTTGAAAAGCATTAGAAACCGATCTAGAGCCAGACTGCCAATATCGTCTCTCCAGTGACTCAAAACAAAACAGAGAGCAATGACCAGAGATGCAATCAACAATTTCTTTGTCACCAAATTAGCAAGGAACTTTAATCTGGTACATTTGCCTCATAGTTGAATGATTAACACTAAAAAAAACACATGAAGCTATATGAATATAATGCAGAATTTTAATGTTTTGAGAGAAGGTTATGGTGCAAAATCTGTAGATTATACAATATAAAAGTGACAGACTGCTGGCCAGACACAAATTTAGGTTTTTTTGTCACATAGGTTAATGGTAGTTGTACACTTAAAGCACTTTTAATAATCTATTCAAGAAATTTGTGAACCAAGTATTTAGTTTTCTGACAAATGTAAATAATAAACACTCCACAAAAGAACAGAATTGTCTACAGAAATATGTTAAAAAATATTCTTATTTCTATTTATTGAATTCTGTAATTTATTGCTTCATGGTGAATCAACACAAATATATAAATTCTGTGCTCTGATCCAGATCTGATATATTTCTCACGGATTTAGATTTATAAAAACTTCTGAAGAATCACATTTGATGCACAAAACCCAAGCACAAAGCACCATGTATCATGGCTCCAATTTTTGTCCTTATTTTCTGCTCTTGGATTTGCTCTCCCTATTATTGCATGAAGACCACAGTTTGTAGAAACTCTGGGTCCATTTCTTTGCACTAAAAGGGTGTAGAAAAGCTACAGGAAATAAATAAGGATATGCTTTTTATTCTTTTGCAATTCAAAATGGAACTCAACATAGTTTGCTCTTCATTGAACTTTAAAAGCTACAAAATTCTCTTTTGTTTTATGAGAAACATCTAATTCTTTGATTTTACTTTTTAAAATGAAATTGTGAGTGTTATAGAAAAGTATTGGAAAATTACATCTTGAACATTTGATGAAATGAAATAGTTATAAACATTGAGATAAAACTGTGATTAATAATTAGGGATTCCAGAAACCCTTATTTCAAAGATATATTCTGACCCCTGGCCATCAGGACTTCTTTCCTTAAATCATTTGAAAATTAAAGTTTTTGTCTATTTGGTCAACTAATTCTGGTCTTTAAGCTTTCAATCTCCAATAACGCCCACCCTACATGATAGCTAAACCAATTTTTGCCTGGATTTTATTTATTCCTCCTTTTTAATCATTAAAATGTTTAGAGAACAAAAATGATTTTCCTTCCAAACTAGTTTTCTTCATTACAAATTGTTTCTTTTAATTAGTAACATTTACAAACCAAGAGTCAATAAGGGGCCTGTACCTGATATAAATAGCAGCTAAATTTCTCTCAAATTATATCTTACTATCTTAAAAAAAACAAAAAAACAGGGAGAACACATTGAATAAGCTCATTCTACCATAGAGAGAGAGAGAGAGAGAGTAGGCATCACTGGAAAGCCTTTGATTATAAGTTTAGTCAGTCAATGCTGACCTTGGGTTAAATAACAACAGAAGTTGATAACTTTGGGCTATGATGGAAACTAGTGAAGTCTTTTTTGTTTTATCTATTAAGAATGTTAGTTATTCTTTCTCACTAATTTGTTTCAATAACAATTCAGTGAAGCCATTTCTTCTCTCTCGGCAGACCAAGTGACAGCAAGTGAAAAACTTTGATTACACAAATATTTTTTAAATGATTGTATAATAAAAAAAAGAAGCAAATTTGTAACAAAATAGAACATAGTTTTCTAAATATAGAATCTATTCTAGTTTCAAAATCAAAACATTCAGATTAAATAAAACTTTTATTAACAAACATTATCATGTCAGTGAAGACTGTGTCTTTGGATTAGCTGCTGTCAAATTCCTAGCAATGAATGTTTATTCCACCCCCATCCCCCAGTCTGTTAGTAAACAATTTTAGGCTGTATCCTCCTGCTTTTCAATTATAACTGTGGGAATTGTTTTCTCAACTGTTTTATTGTACTGCTGAAGGCATTGCTTGGAGATTGAACGGATTACATATATTAGGTTTCAAATGTTCTGTTTCAAAGCTGTGGTACGACTTGAACACATCACTGAGCTTCTTCTCACAACAGTCAACTGTATCTTGTATCAACACGAAGATCTGTTCAAGGAGTTCTTTACAAATAATCAATGATGTTGGTCACAGACAGTGTGAAGTGAGATCTAGCTGAGATGGGGACATGTCATGCAGACCCCTCCCTTCTCTCGTTAAACCAGCCACACTATTTGGTATGGTTAGCTGTAGGTTGACTTGAAACATAGGAGCACATTTCCGAAACCTTAATTCAGTCTCCATTTTCATTGTTAGAATATGAAAGACTGCAATGCTCAATAAAGAAATCAGTCATTTTAGAACATTTGAAAGTCAATATTTTGGTATGGATCAATCTATTGGAAAGAAAAACAAATCGCCCCCCCCCCCCCCAATTGTGCTAACATCAAAAGATATCCATGTCATTGTCAACAAATTGAATTTCTCTTGGTGTTTTAGTTTTGCTCTTTGTTTGCTTAGATGTCATCTATAACACATCGTAGACTGAAACACGTCACACATTGCCTAATCGTAAAACTAAATTTTATTCCCATTTCCTAAAAATACCTTAAAGAGATCTGCACTTCATCTCTTGCTATACATATATATATATGTGTGTGTTTTATATTTGAGTAGCAATACAATTAGCCCTGTAATGTGATGTTACAGCAACATCCAGCTAGATATTGATAATTCCCACTAATAGAAAAAAAAGAAAAAAACTTGTAAAATGAAATGTCAAAATGTGTCCATTTTCTGCAGAAATATCCCATAGAAATAACATAATTCCATTTCAAAATGATGGTAAACTCATCCCGATTTAATACTGTTATACTCAGCTTTCAGAATGCTATGTCTGTTGATGAGATTTAAATATTAATCTTTGGTCGTACCTATTGCAATGGTTATTAACACTGTCATGCAATCAAAGGTTCTTTGTTGGAAATTATAACAACAATCTTGTAGATTTTACGTGGGAAACAAAGATTAACCCTCAAGTTATTTCAAGTGAAATTTAAATAATAAACCCCAATAATATTCCTCTTACATGAAAGCAATCTCTAAAAGGAAAACAATTAGAAATAAAATACCAAATTAGATGTTTATGCTTTTTAGCTGACAGCAGGCTAATTTTGTGAATTCTGAGACTTCTGAATATCATGAAAAAATAGAAGTTGTTTCGAGAGGGAGAGAGATTTAATATAAGCTGCTGGTTTCTAGCATCTTCACATGATTACAAATTCATAAAGAAGGAAAACAAATGAAATAACATTAATTTTAAATGTTATTAGCAATGTAAAAGATGGTTTCAAGCAGAAAGTGAAACCAGGTCATGGAAGTTTACATATTTGTCCCACACCTAAACACAAACCATTTATTTTTTCATTTCCCTCTGCCACAAAAGAGCCTGATAGAATATCACAAGACACTACAGTGTTAGCAAAGTTTGTCCAATATTTACGTTGATACAAAATTTAATTAATAGTTCAAAAAAGTTTTTTTTTTAATGAAATCCTAATTAAATTAAACACTAAGATGAAAAATAATTACTTACATTTACAAGTTTGTTTTAGAGAATTTATGCTAATAACCATATTATTATTATTATTATTAAAGTTTCTGTATTTGTTTTGCAATGTTGATGTGAAATCCTGTTTTGAAACGGGTTTTGTTATGCCTGGGGACAATCATTTTCTTTTCGGCCAATTCAACCCACAGACTGTTTGGTTCGTCTCCATTCTGGCTTTTCCACTGGAATTCTTTCACACATTCTGTGACTGCTTCTGTGATTTTCTTCTTACGTCTATACTCCTCTCTCTGAGGGGGATACGAGGAACAGATAGTCCTTGAAAGGGTCACAAAATGTCTGATAAAAAAAAGCTAAAGTGAAGATTCAAATAGACAGAGCATGGCGTTTAATTGGCAAAAACAGAAAGAAAATGACCGACCCCAAATATAATAAAATCTCATTATTATTCTTAATGAAAGGAATTCTGTAAATGAAAGAAAGAATATAATTTCAAACTATTCAGTAAATTAATTATAAACAAAATTTACTTATTGTATAATTATGCAGATAGGTCTTGTTATTCTCATTAATGATGCTGTTTTTGTTTTAAATAAAATGAAATTGCTAAAGAGTTTGGCTGAGTATACAGGTGAGCAAGTCTTTGATAACAGATACCTTAATATATAATACACTTTCCATAGAAAAATGGTTTAGTAACAAAAATGCAAAAAGAAAAAAAAAATTAATATAAAAACATTTTCTATGAAGGAACATTTGTGATATAATTTATCATTTTGGAAAAAAAAAAGTGAAATCAACAACAGAAAAAAAAAAAGCTTTTAAATTGTTTCCATAAGAATACTTGTTTGTATTTTGGAATAAGCTTTTTACTTAAACTGATTTGGTGGGAAATGATGAGTAAAGGTAAATAAATAGAATATCATGAGAGAAAAAAATTTAGCAGATCCTTAATTAAAAGAAGTTAGAAATCTGCACAGTTCCATCGGCTGGTGATACAACTGTGTTACTGGTTTCATTGGGGACAGTCTTTGAAGGTGGGTTGCTTGTTGTCAGCGTCGTGCTGCTTGCTGAGGCAACAGTTTCAAGGGATAAATTGCTGCTCATCTTCAATAACGTTGCCGACGGTGATGAAGAAAGAGTTGGCAAGACTGTGGAATCTTTTGAACTTCCACTGCTCTCGCAGCTGTCCTCTTTTGCCGTTTCCTGATCACTGCTGCCACCTTCTTCCAGACAGCACTGAGATGCTTTAACCCAATCTTGGATCAGTTTGTCTTTTTCTACAGCTTTCACTCGAGTCAAATTGATGGAGCTGTCGGCACAACTTGTCGTCTTATCAAGATGTCCTTGTTCAGAGTAAGTCTCTGTCACAATAGTGGAGCTTCCTTCACCAATGGTTTTTGAAGAATGGGTTGATAACACCTCGCTGGTGTCGCCAACGGTACGTACAGAGTGTTGAGAGAGAATCTCTGTGTTCAGTTCGTACCCAACAGAATGAATTGAATCAATGTGTGGTAACACATTCAGTGCTTCTTGTAGTAACGTAAAATTATTACTTAAACCATCATCATCGTTTTCACTATCGCATTGCTCAAAACCAGAGGACAACAATTCCAGATTCCCATTCCCAATGCGAGCACACGCCGTATCATTTGAATCTTCTGTGTCGGCTTCGTTGCCGTCATCGATTTCAGCCATTGCAGAAGATGCAGTTATTTGGTGAAAACAAAGTGGAGATATTTTCATTTCAGAATCTTTCTCTTTCTTGGCAATCTCATTTCCTCGACTGTCGGTCTCAGGTTCCAGCTGTGGGTAATTTTCTGAGATGGGTTCAGAGAGAATACTGCTGGCAAACGAAATCCCACTGCAACCTGAAGGAGTTCGGGAATGGCCCATATGAGCAAAGATTTGGGTTGGATTCGAGTAGATTTGAGGTACATTTTCCTGAATGTCTTTTTCAATCATGGCAACCATTTCCACGTACGACTGACGAGCTTTCTCTGTTAATTCCATTAATTTTCTGAAATTCTCCTAAAAAAGAAAAGAATATTTTTGAATTGGAAGAATGTATTAAACCAAAATCTGGAAGCAATTTTGAAGATGACAGTTGATTACACAAAGATTTTGGGACCAAGAAGCCCCGTCTTAAAAGTCGTTCTTCATTTTATGACATTAACAAAATTTAAATGTTGAACCTATAAACGAGATAACCAATAATTAGCAGCACCATCTTCTAAAGAAAAAAGAAGGCTTTGGTCATCTATATCTTCGGAATTTAGCATAAAGAAACAGGAAGGACTGGTGTAATATTACCAATATGGCAAGTAAAGTGAATAGGTGGATAATATAAGAAGCTTAAAACATAAAATGGAAACTGTAAGGTTCTAAGATAAAAAGTTGATGCTTTTGCAAGCTGGAAGTGCTGCGAGGCTGCATATTTTTTTATGCAGATCTACTTCCATATTACCCATCGATATGTTTAAGTGAAGAGAAAATACGTTTTTCACTTTTATTATTTACTCATCAGGGTCAGTTATCAAAGTTTATTTTAAATCTTATTCTAGCCATGAAACTATATCCTGTTTAGATTAGTTAGGGGGATAACTTGGGGGGGGGGGGTCTTGCAATGAATTCCTTTGTCCCCCCCCCATAGTCTGTTCTTCATTTAACATGATTGTTTCTTTGGAACCAAAGAAACATGACAATCAAATAAATAACGAGTGTAAAAGATTACCTCAGAGCCTTCATAATTGAATATTCCAACAACACTAACAGGTACTAATTTGGCACAGGCTCGTCCTAAAGCACGACGACCCAGAGCAAAGACAAAAGGTACATTCTGGTCAGTACAAAGATTCAAGATATTATTCAGTGCATCATCAAGGCCACCTGAAAGGAAAAATTTAAGAAATTGACCAACTTTGAAAAGCCATTTCAATATTTTGGGGATTTTACCATGTTCTATTGCATGTAAAAAGTTCTTGGATTGTTTTATATCAAAGGAAGACTTTGAGGCACTTGTGTGTTCAGCCCGATTACATTGGACAAATTCAGTCTACAAGTGATGTTCAACAACTGGTGAGAGTCACACAGTTCCTTCCAGCAGTGAGAGATGGATCAGTTGCTCCAGCTGAGTACTTGGATGATTTCCCTGCTTCTCTCCATTGCACTAAATCGTGATCATTTAACGTCCACTTTCCATGCTGGCATGGGTTGGATGGTTTGACTGGAAACTGGTAAGCTGCACTAGGTTCCAGTCTGATTTGACATGGTTTCTACAGCTGAATGCCCTTCCTAACGCCAACCACTTTGAGAGTAGCGGGTACTTTTTACACACCACCAGCACAGGTGCCATTAACCACAACTATGGTCTCACTTGATGTGACTTGCATTCGGGTGAAGATGAACCAACAGAATAAAAAGGGGGGAAAACTAAGAGGGATCAAAATCTGGTTTGCCTGGATATCAGTTGTACTTCTAGATCCACACCTTTAAAGAATCAGGTCTTTTGAAAGATACAACTCACCAGCATTCCAGATATTACCAAAAACAATATAAAATACACATGTACAACTCAAATTTAAATAAACATTTTTGGCTCAAATACTCACTACACAGATTAAACAATGTGATTCTAGCAGAAACAACTCTGTACTTGAGGGTTTAAACAAATGGGGCCAATGCACCAATTCAGAGCTCAAAAGGAGCTGGTGTTCTGAACAGTGATGAACATATTTTGTGTTGGAATCTGCCAGAACATATTAAGTATAAATATTCCAATAAAGAATTTTTTATTGTCAAATGCAAAAATATTTCTGACCTTTCGATTGAATTTTCTCAAGATTTGGTGAAATAATAACACATTTCAGTTTCTTAAGCTTAAGGTGTTTAGTAACTTCTCTGAGGCCCAGAACAATACGGCGCCGCATTTTAGCCTGAAGAAAAACAAAAAACAAAACCCATTTAATGAAATAAGTAGAATTAATTTTATTGTGGGAAATATTTTAATTTAGGAATTTAGATTTTGTTTGAAGAGCAAAAAATTAGGAGATGAAGAGAGATAAAAATTCTGAGGAGATTAATAAGGGATTATTAATCTGGGAAACGTCCTGTGTAATAGTAAACTTTATTATCTGTAACGAGCAAGAATTTAGAGACTATGTTCTTCTTGAGGCAGTTTATTTAATGGATTCTGATCTCGAAACCTACAATTGTTTCTGCTATTATTATCACTACTTTTGGTGTTAAAATTATTATTATTAAGCAATTAAGAGTATGAAGACCGGGAAAGCCCCCGGCCCATCAGGAATCACTGCAGAGATGCTCAAAATATCTGGCAGTGTTGGCTATAGCCTAGTCACCCGTATTACGAACCAGGTGATACACGAAGGAGTCATACCCAATGACTGGTGTAGCAGCATCATAGTCAACTGCTACAAAGGTAAAGGTGACGCTTTAGATACAAATAATTACAGAGGCATCAAGCTGTTAGATCAGGTTATGAAAGTTACAGAGAGGGTCATAGCCCAACTAATTAGGGAGCGAATCAATTTAGATGAGATGCAGTTTGGGTTCGTGCCAGGT
>NC_068998.1:54766271-54784549 GCF_001194135.2 Octopus bimaculoides
CACCATTTCGAGCGTGGCCGTTTTCGTGCGGGTGACACGTGAAAGCACCCACTACACTCTCAGTGGTTGGCGTTAGGAAGAGCATCCAACTGTAGAAACTCTGCCAAATTAGACTGGAGCCTGGTGTTGCCATCCGGTTTCACCAGTCCTCAGTCAAATCGTCCAACCCATGCTAGCATGGAAAGCGGACGTTAAACGATGATGATGATGATGATGATGATTACACTCATGCATGTTAATTTAGTTAGCAGGTATTTCATCTTGAGGTTTGCTGAGAACAAATCTCCTGAAATGTCAAGAATCTTTCTAACGATTCTCACAGAATACAGGATGGTACGTTTCTTCAGGTTATTATTATTATCCTCATTAATCCTGTAGCTGTTTTTTTTTCTGTTGCAGCCCCTACTCCTATGGTTAAGCCCGATATCATTACACCTATTCTTCTTATTATTATTATCAGTTTCAGCCCCACCTTTATAAATCTCTGATGCCTGTCTCCCTAATATTTCTCTATTTTCATTTCTTTTATCTTACAGGCCCCAGTATTCTTGCTGCTGTTGGTATTTTCCTTGTGATGTCTGTTGTGATTTCGACCCCAAAGGGAGTATTGTACCAAACTATTCATCTTTTGTATTTTTGCTTCTATTTCTCTCCCCTATTTGGTCAAGTGTAGGTCGGCTCCCATCATGATTAAGTGCTATTTCTACCCTCATGGCTGTCCCCATCTCCATTCTTATTGTCTTCCTCTTTAACTTTGTACCTTTCATTATTTGGTGGGGGTCATTTATATTCAGCTTTGGATTCCTATTATTCTGGAATGCTGCACAACTTTATCTCATCTAAGCTTCTGCTTATTGGGGAGTGGGAGGGGGGTGCAGTGTTCATTGATCCTTTCATTCTGTTAATCTTACTGGAATTATTTCTACTATCACTGCTCTGGTGAGCATCCCAGTTAATATTTACCAAACTTGTAATGCTACTATTCCTAACAAGATCACTATTTAATTTTTCCACCAATCCCGCTTCCACTATTTCTACCGAATTTCACTCTCACGTTATTTGTCTACTTAATACTATAGTAGAAGACACTTGTCTAAGGTGCCATGCAGGAGAATTGAACCTGAAACCTGTGGTTGTAGTAAAACAAACTCCTGAATCACGCAACCACACCTTCTATTCATGCAGGTTTTGCTTCTGTGTTCAAAATTTGTTACATCAATAAAATAAGAACCAGTAATATATTGGGGGACAATTTAAAAGATCTATACACTCTTCTATGTAATACAGCAGAGAGAGAGAGAGAGATTGGAAATAATTGTTACCTTTATTGGATCTTTATGGTAAAGTCTATCTTGGAATGAAACTAGATCCCGCAGCAACATGGTACAGCAAGCATCTATGTCCTTGTCAAGGATCTGGTTACAGTATCTACAAATATAAATTACAATTAATTAAACTATATAAATGCAATTTCTTTTCAACAAGGTCTTTCATGAGCCCCAGGACACACAAAGCTTCAATGTCTGCTTCAACACTGATTTCTACAGCCGGAAGCCCTTCCTAACACCAACCAATCCACTGTGTGTACTTTTGAGGACATTAAGCTGTCATGGTCAACAGATAAATGTTGCCAAGACTTATTCAAAACATGGAACAAGGGAGGTTATCGTTGCAGTAAATAACAATAATAATGATTCAGAAGAGATTTTGATGAGTACTTACTCACGAAATCTCCTGCTGTGGATCTTAAGAACTGCTGGATTGACATCTTTTTCTGTAGCTCCAGCAATAGGACTATTGACCCCTGAACTTAGAGGACTGATGCTTATGGGAGACGTTTGGCTGACAGGAGACAGATCAGCACTGGCTGGTGTCGTAGCTCCTCCATGATCACCTTTCATACTGGCAGCTGGAATAGATGCAACCATTGTCACATGGAGAATCATTTACAGCAGATCAGAATGTTGTTGTTCTTATTAGAAAGAAAACAGAATTCTTTTGAATGAATCTTATGAAGGTGAAGTAACAATATCTAAATATCAAAAGAGTTAAGCATAAACGAAGCTACATAAACACATTCACTTGGTTTGTAAACAGTATTTTACTAAGAAACAATCTCATAAAATAGTTTGATAGATTTTACTAAGGGTCAATTCAACTGAAACAACCTGCACTTCTCGTTAAGCTATATTGTTTTGTTTAGACTCTGGTCAGTTGTGACCTGGCTCAGTTGACCTGTAAGCAAAGGCATTTCAGTAGTGACCATCCCCTTGTTTTTTTACAGACATAATGGGTCTATAGCCACATTCTTCATTTTCTTTCCTTCCCTACAGCAAGGCACCTGTTTCTAATTCTTCTATCACACCTCAGCCCCTCATCACTAGGCACAAAGCCACCTCCCTCACTATTCCTCCCCCACCTCTCTGTTTAGGGGTCTTGTCTGGTGAGTTTACATCTGGTTTGTAAGATCCATTGACAAAGTTGCAAAAGCAACAAAAATTTTGGAAGAAAACGTTTAAAAAATAAGTGAGTGGAAATGGAATCGGTGAGTATGTTAGATAATAAGGCATTAAGACAATATGACCCTCCCCAGACAACATAACAGGAATAGTTTTAGCAACTTGAAAGCGAGAAAAGAGCCTGGTTAGGTGATACAGTGTGTGTGTGTATTATACTAATTTATCTGACAGAAGAAGAAGATTGGGAAAATAAATGCAGATGACTTTGTTAATTAGAATTGGTGAAAATAATTCAACATGAGATTTGTTTTTATACACACCATCTTGAGACAAATCACTTTCAGCATTTACCACACCAAGGCCAACAGGGACACTAGAAAAAAACAAAACAAAAATGAAACAAGATATTAATTGTAAGGGAAAAAGAAAAGGTTATATCAATTAAAAATTAGGATGGACTGTCAATAGAAACTGGATAATTTTTTTATTTTTGGAGGGGAAGGGTTAGAGTTAGGGTTATCCATTTGTACATAGATATGGACTCTCTCTGCATCCCATTTTCATAGTAATCCCTTTGTCTTCCTAACATGAAGCTGATCTCCAACTATCCCAAGGCTCATAGCCCTGCAAACTGCATGGCGACCTCAATAGTGCAGGTGGCACAAAAAAAAAAAATAAGAAGCACCTGGTCTACGCTGTAAAGTGACAGGCATTAGGAAGGGCATCCAACTGTGAAAATCATGCCAAAGCAGACACTGGAGCTTGCAGTTCTCTGGGTCATCAGATCCTGTCAAACTGTCCAACCCATGCCAGCATGGAACATGGATGTCAAATGAGAATGATGATGACCTAGTTGTAGAATCAACTTACTGAATTAGAATGCACAGTGGTTGAGTATTCCAGAGACATATTTTCAATATAATTCTTAAGCAGAGTCAGTATGACATGTGACAACAGCAGACATTTTAATTAGTTACAGTCGTCCATCCAGTGAACCAAAATTCCTGCAGAAGGTTGACTCAAGGCTATGGGAAAGAGACTTGTCTAGAATGCCACACAGCAAGACTGAACCAAGGACCTCATGATGGCAAGATATACTTCTTAACCACCTAGCCATACACAAAAATATAATAATGTAGCTGAAACCAATCAGACAGTTCTTGAATCATGGGACACTTCCAAGAAGTAGAAGCCAACTGTTAAATCTATTTCACATTAATTCCACATTCGATCAACACTGGAATAAAAATTACTATTGTGCCAGAAGAAGAGAAGACGGGTGGAAACAATGTAAAAAAAAAATCTATAAATTAAAATCTTTTAGTAAAAGCAAGACATCATTATTTTAAATTTAGGAACAAGGCCAGCCAGCAATTTCAGGGGACCAGATTGGCCCATTGCTCAACTGGGACTTATTTGATTGATCCCAAAAGAATGAAACCCAAAACTGACCTCAGCTGGATTTCAACTCAGAATGTCAAGACAGATGAGCCTGACATGCCTTAAGCTAAAATACATTATTATTATTATTATTAAAGTGAAGATAGAGAAATCAGTTAATATTTTTGAAAAGTTGTTGGTGAATAATTGAGAGCAACGTACCTTGGGGAAGCCAGATCATTGTCCAAAGCACTGACAGTTGGATCAACCTCCAACAAACGGAGTCGTTTTTTTTCTTCACGCTCCTTAAGAATTACCTAAACGAAAGACAAAGAATCAGAAAAACATCATTGGCAAGAGGACAAGAGAAAATCTGGAGATTTGAAAATTATATTGGGGATGATAAAGAGTAAAACCAAAGTGGAAGTAAGAAAGGCGTTACAATATACGTAAATTGATTTCTGGGTTCCATCTAATGCAGGAACACAAGAAAATGGTTAAGTTTCAAGTGCCAAAACATTTGTGAACTTCATCAGGACCTCACTAAAATGCACCCACAGAGTTAATTTATTTTATATTTGTGTTTTTTTTTTTAATGTACATAAAATGAAGATACAAAATTAACCAGTGAGATTGTAATATACACCGTAACAATTAATTTGGGACACAAAATAAGCATCCATAGTTTATGCAATCTGTCGTATAGGCTGAACAGATAGAGCGACAAGACAAAATACCTTGTGGTATTTGGTCTCTTTTACATTAGTAGTTTAAAACCTGCTCGGGTTAATTTACTTTTCATTTTGCTAAAGTTAATAAATTCACAACAGAGGTTAGTGTGATTGACTAAAGCTTATACTTATAGCCTCAGTCCAATGAGTGAAACCAGGAAAATAATAAAAGAATATATAATTTATATATACAGCAAAATGTCCAGTTCTTGAAAGGACACCCTAAAAATAGCTGGAGGCAGGATATTGAGGCAGACCTGGAAAAAAAGCAGGGATCCAACTGAAGCGGGAGAAAAGAGCAACCTAAAGTGAAGAACAGTGGAGAAAAATCGTTGCTGGCCTTGATGCTTCATGGAGAGTGAAGAAGGGCTTAAAAAGAAACCTGTTTACCTTCTTCAAGGGACTTGGTTTCTTGGCTTTCGTAATCTCCCTTTCCTTGCCTCGTTTTGCAGGAGCTGAACTGTCAAGGATGTTTCCAACAATTGGTTTATTTACAGACTAAAATAAAATAAAATAAAAATTCTGGAAAAATCTCAAAAATTAATTGTGAGTCATATAACAATTAATTAAGGTGGTGATAACGAAGAATAGAGGAAAAAAGAAAAGAAAAGAGGTAATTTCAGAACAGGAAAATCCTATTTCAACTCTTATGTTTCAGTTCAGTTGGAAATACCCAAGTTTTTGATCTGAGCAAAATTAGTTGAAACATTTCTGTTCAAATTTTTAATTTCCTTTCAGGTCTTTGGGGAAAGGAAGACATAATCTGGAATAAATTATGCCTGAAGAGGTGGGATGGTCAGGACTGGAATACCTTTGAGCATAGGTTTCCATGATCACAATCTGGACTGAACTTAATTATGGCTGCATAATTAAGAAGTTCGATTTGCAATTATGTGGTTTCCAGTGACATCTATCAGATGTCGCTTAAAAAAGTTGGGCAGTTTCCTCAGGTAGCAATATTTTTTATGAATAATATCTGTGAGAGAGAGAGAGAGTGGGAGGAGGAAATGTTAAATTCTGGTGACTTACTTTCTCTTTGAAAACTTCCTTCTTTTGTTGAGGTTCTTTAAATCGTTTCTGAAATTGAGAAAATGTTGAAAGAGAAAATTTATATCAAACTAAATCTTTAAACTCTTAAAAATTACATAAAAACAAAATAATTATTGGACCATGTGACTGGAAATGTTCACTTAGAAAAGGGTAAAAAAAAAAGGGGGGGGGCAGAGGTAAGTTTGAAGATCTAAGTGAATTGAGAAGTGGAAAGGGCAGAAGAGATTCTGATGGAGAAATGCATGGTTAGAAGGTGGATGTGAACCATGTATTGCTGCAACATGTGTTTGTGGTAGATGAGGTGGAGGTGGAGGTGCTTGGAGAGTGATGCAAAGGGAGATAATAAAGTGAGAGTGTGTGTGTGTGATTTAACATTCAATTTTCCAGGGTTGTAAACAAGTAATGTTGTTTGTTTCCTGTGGAAAACATTACCCAGCTTGGAAACAGGGCTGCTGGTGACAAGAAGAGCATCCAATTGAACCCGAAAGGATGAAAGGCAAAGTCCACCTTGACGGTATTTGAACTCAGAACATAAAGATGGATGAAACGCCACGAAGCATTTCATCTGGCGTGCTATCATTTCTGCCAGTTCACCGTCCAACAGCTTTGCTACCCACAGGAGAGGTGTGAGGGGTGGGGATAGAGGTGAAAAAAAAGCAGTGACGGGTGGGGTAGAGGTGTTAGAAAAGAAAATGTCTTACTTCAAGAGCATCAATCATAGCACTAATATCTAACGAGATTGGTTGTTTAGATTTCTTGCCAGGTGCCACAGCATGATGAATGACTTCATTGGGTGCCACAGACAGCCTCCCAGAATTACTGATGCTGCCCACTGCTTTGCCTGCTTTGGATGTTGAGGTGGGTGTCACAGATCGAGGGGTGCCAGAAGCAGACTTCTTCTTGGGAATATTGCGTTGTATTAACATCTGTTGTTCCAGTGATATTTCAGCAAGTTCTTCCTCTGCAGCACGGTTCGCTAATTCTTGTCTCTTCTGCCAGCGCCGAGTCAAATGACCATCTTTTTTGTTTCCTGGGTGAAGCAAGGAAATTGTTAGAAAAAACATTGAAACTATGAGAAATAAAAATAATTTAAACAGCTTTTCTTTTTACTTGGTTTATTGGATTGTGGCCAGGGTGGAGCACTGTCTGGAAGAATTTTAGTCAAATGAAGTGACCCCCCCCAGTATATTAGTTTTTAAAATTTTGGTACTTATTCTACCAGTTGCTTTTGTTGACCAGCTAAGTTGCAGGATATAAACACACCAACACTGGTTGTGAAATGGTAGTAGGAGACAAACACAGACACAAAGACCATCATGGCTGAGTGGTTAAGAAGCTTCCTTGGTAACCATGTGGTCTCAGGTTCAGTCTCACTGTGTGGTACCTTGGGGTAGATGTCTTCTACTATAGCCATGGGCCAACCAATGCCTTGTGAGTGGATTTGGCAGACAGAAACTGTACGGAAGCCCGTTGTGTGTGTGTGTGCATCTGTCATTGTGTTTGTCCCCAAACCACTACTTGACAACCAATGTTGGTTTGTTTACAGCCACATAACTTAAGCAGTTTGGCAAAAGAGAGTGACAGAATAATTACCAGACTTAAGAACAACTACTGGGGTCGGTTTGATTGACTAAAAAAACACTTCAAGGCAATGCCCCAGCATGGCCACAGTCCAGTGATTGAAAGAAGTAAAAAAACAAAAAGATCCCTGTGATACGTAACTCCTTGAAAGAAATGCTTTTCAAATACTTCTGTTAGTTTATTTAAATCTATCAAAAGTAAATACAAAGGTTTATGGTTGGCATCAGTGAATCTGGTTTCTCTCATTCAACCAAAGAGAAATCTGCAGATGTTGGAATGGTTGAGCATTTCTTGGAGTCTAAGAGAGACTTGTGTAGCACACAAATGGAACAATTTCCAGTTGGTTATTGGCAAATAACAGTGCAGAAAAGTGGAAATTGATCTGAACAATAGAATAGAATAAACAAAAGTTTGTGTGCCATAAAGAGAAGTGAGTTGTAAGAGCTCAAGCAGAAATCTTTATATTTCACTCTAAAATTTAAATACAAACAAAGCAATTGAACTCCCAAAAGAAACTCCTCAAACTTTTGTCTTTCTCTCTTCCCAATTATTCATCAATTGCATTGCTCTCTCAGCAGCAAGCATCACAACATAAACTGTTAAGGCTTCGTTCAGTTTTCATTTTGTATCTAAACAATCCAAACAATCATAAGTGATATTTTAAAAAAGAGATTCAGATATTTACCACTTCCAGCATCTGCATTTCCATCATTTAGTGTGGATTCATATATCACAGTATTCTGAAGAAAGAAACAAAGAAACAAAATTTTATCAAACAAATCACACAAACACAAACAGCAGCTGTTGCCGTGGAGAGGTGATAAGTGTATTTAGGGTTATTCATGAGCTTCTGGAAGCAACCCAGGCACAGTAGAAGTGCTTACGTTACCATCACAGCAATAATACTGACCAACAGCAAAAAAGGCCAGCTAATTGTATTAGATGCCAATACTGTAAGTTACTAGCACCCATGATCAAACAGAACCCTGAAGATGGGACAGTGTGGCGTGTGTAATCACGTCCTTGTCTTGACGTTGCATGACTGTTGTAAATGATTGTCGTTTATTTCCAATATTCTGCAAAAGCATGTCTGGTCTGGGGGAAATATCTTGTTTGGAAACAGGTGAGGGTTGGTGACAGGAAGGGCATCCAGCCACAAAAAAATCTGCCTCAACCAAATTCCATCTCACCCATGCAAGCATGGAAAATGGATGGTAAAACAATGATGATGATGATATACAAACTATGTTTTTAGTTTGCTTAGAGAAGATTGTAAAAAACAAACAAACAATGTAAAACTTACATTTTTCAAGATATCACAGTATTTCATTCTTGGAGCAGAGGAGGCAACAGGTTCCTTATTAGAAGGTAATTCACAGAAATCTTCATCTTGTATTACCATGTCATCCATTGAGACAGAGTTGGACAAACCTGATCTCGGGGTCTGACCGGGGCTTGAAAAGTTGCTCCCTTTGCTAACATCTCGATCTTTCTTCTTCTTGCGACGATTCTGTTTCTGTCTTTTTTTGCCAACTTCTTCAACTGATTTAGGTTCCAGGTTTTTATTATCACTTGTCGAACATTCCACTGATGGTATTGCCACAGCGCCACCTACTGGATAATCATTCCTTAATGTTGATTTTGCTGGTCTCTGTGCAATGGCAGCATAACTGAAACTGGTAGGTTGTGTTGTGGTCGGAGGAGGAGGAGGAGGAGGAGGAGTGGTGGTGGTGGTGGTAGTAGGAGTAGTTGCAATAGCAGGAGGAGGTGGTGGTTGTTTAGTGTTGGGTACAAGTCTTTCCGGAGCAACATGCGTACCGTTTGACACGACATTGCGCCGATGTAGTGGACTGCTGTAGCCACTGTCGGAGTCCTTTTCTTCGGAGTCAGTCAAATTACTGATCCACTGGTTCGAATGACTACGGATTCGGGTCTTGTTAAAAGAAAACAAAGAGCTGGGCCTTTCAGAAAGTGTCAAGTTTTCCAACTCAGCAGAAAAATCTGCAAAAAGACAATCCATTTTCACAGATCAATAAGCAATAAAGATACAATAAAACAGCTGTTTTCTCTCAACAGAATTTTAACTGAAAATAATTGAATTCAAAACACTCAGAATTAACTGCTATAAAAAGTCAGTGGGACAGACTGGGACAGAACTAGAAACTCTAGAGTTGCAAGCTTCTTAATCCCGCAGCCTTATTTGCCCGAATAAGGAACAGAAAAGAGAGAAAAAGGACTCACCCGTTTGTACTGCGATTTCAGCTAGTTTTACAGTCTTTTGAGAAGCTTCATTTTTAAAATGTCCCTTAGAATTCAATTTAGTCTTTTCTTTCTGAGTTCCATGATTCACTTTCTTTGAAGATTGGGCATTCTAGAAAATGTATTTGGATGGATATATATATTAATAAAAGAAATCTGATAGAAATCATGTTTAAATAATAAAAATGCAGAAATAGCATGGAAAGCAGAATAGAGTACAAGAAAGAAGGAAGGAAGAAATGAGAAGAGAAAAAGAAGGGGTGGAGGGGTGGAGAGGGAGAGGCAGGCAGAGGAACTTTATAAACGTAAAATAAAGTACAAGACTGGTTCAACTGTTGTTCATAGAATGAGAACATTTTTGATTTTCTTGAAGCTAGAGAGAGAGAAAGAGAGTTTGGAATTTTTAATATGGAAAAAATATTCAAGGCTATGAGAAGAGGTAAGCTCCCACGATTTGCAAGCTGAAGTTCAAGGTGAGAAAGGATCATTACTGCCACATTACTAATAAAGAACATTTTTTAAATGGCTTTAAACAATTTTCTTCTTTAAATTATTTTCAATTTTATATTTCGTCTCTTATATTTTATCTTTCTCCTGATAAGACAAATTATTTTCATTTTTTGACATGTAATAAGTTTCAAGCGATTTATTACTTTGCAAATACAGCTGTGATCTTTGTTTAAAACTTTAATGATATAAATTGATAACAGGGAAAAGCTACGAATAATATCACAATTAATTAGTGAAATGATAGAAGGAAGGAAACAATATGCAAAAACAAATTTATAGAAAGTCAACAAAGAGAAATGAAATATTAATTGGAGTTCAATTACACTTAAAACATAATAATGTAACTGAGTTGGTTTTAAAAACAATTGTTAGAAAATATATTTCTCTCATTTGAAAAAATTTGATGTTGGAACTCTAAAAGACCTTCAGTGCTCATCCATCCTCACTCAGCGACTGGTTATGATGCAATCAAGAATATTCCAGCCTGAAAAAAGTTAATGCTTTACTTCAAGACAACATGCAACTCTCATCTATTTAATTCTGATAACTCTTTGTAAAAAAAAAATTATGCAAACTGAATGAAAGACACCACAGCAACAAAATCAGAAATGTTCCATTATTCAATGACAAACCAACTCAGATTTATTAAGATGAATTCTTACTTTGGTTGATTTCATTTCAGGCCATTCCTCATAATTCTGCAAGTTTGGTGTGTAGACTTTGACAGGTGAATTTTTCGGGTAGTTGGAAGACATCAGAGCTGCTTCCATACCATAAGGATTGTTGTGTAGAGCTGGCACTGGGGCCTGATTCCTTGGCTGGGGCAAAGGGCCATGGACTGTTGCTGACTGGCTGAGTTGTGCAGGTGGCAGAGGAGGCGGTGGTGGTGGTGGAGGAGGACCAAGGGCAAAATTATAAGCAGAGTTGGCATTTGGTGGGTAGGATATATACACATAGCTAGAACTGGCTGTGGGGGAGTAATTAACTCTGTTGTACAATATTGGAGTTGGTTGAGGAGCTGTGATGGAGACACCAGCTGGCATGTACATATATTCATCCATTTGTTTCTGGAGAGGACGATGAGATTTGTCCATCTTGCCATTTCGGTTGCCTTTCACTAGAAAAAGACAAAAGGATTCTTAGAAAAAAAAAACTGCTAATGTTCATGTATCCACTGTCATTAAAAATAAAGAAATATTTAATATTCCTAAAAATAAATATTTAACTCTGCTATACTTAAAGAAGACATAGTTCCAGCTTGTATTCATTTACCAAGTTGGAAACTAAAACAGCAGTTCATGTTGGTTTTCTAATGAAGGTTCTGAGAATTATTCACCAAAAGAGACCGATAAAATAAGTACTAGGCTTACAAAGAATAAGTCCTGGGGTCAATTTGTTCGACTAAAGGTGGTGCTCCAGTATGACCTCAGCCAAAAGACTGAAACAAAAGAATAAGTGAATAAAAGAATATATAATATGTCTGCCTTTACTTACCAAAATAACCCTTGTTATCTGTCATTTGGTTGGCTACATGCCAGTTGCCAACATCACTGAAAATTGGAGAAAAAAATAAGCAGAAGATGTCAATTGTTAGAGATTGTATTTTCTACGGGGATTTCTACATCAGTGGAAAGGGTTTATGAGAAATTAATAGGGTTTGTGAGAGTAAACAGGTTTATTCTTGTCAAAGACCTCAAAGGTAAAGGAGGAGATGAATCAAGAGAAAATGATAGGGTTTCAAGTCTAGGGGACGACCAGGTTGTAGGCCATTTTAAACTTGAGAACAAGAATAAACAGAGAAGGTTTTAAATTCTTGCAGTATTTTAACGATGTAGACAGACTCATTTCGTAATGAATTGAAGTGAAAAATTGTATTAACTTGGGATTGTTTAGCTCAAAAATAGGGTTTTTATATCTCATTTGGGATATTATTAGAAAAAAGCTTTTAGGGTTATTTGCGGGAATCAAAGACAATGTGAAAAAGGGACTCTTGAGTCAACACAAAACAGTTACTTAGGAACATGAAAAGAATATAGCATTAATAAATGAAATTCTGACATTCACTTACCCATTTGTCAGCATAGGAGATGCACCAGTATGCATTCCGAGTGCAGTGAAACTACCAGCCATTCTATTGGGATGTTTTGAACTTGCATCAGGGATTGTCTCAAAAGATTGAGCTATAATAGAAGTATCCTTTGGAACGAGAACAGCAGCCGTTGCACTTTTGCACTGCTGTGGAATGAATACTTTAGCATCAGGCGACAGCACACGGCTACTGGCCACCTGCAAAGACATTCCAACCAGATTATGCAAACAAACAAGAAAATAGCTTAAAAAAGCAAAAAAAGAACTGATATTAAAAAGCAAAAAAAAGAACTGATTGGAGATTCCAGTAACAACTGGCATTCCAACCATGATCATAAAAGCCTGCTGTGAACCAAAACTAACCTAGAGTTAAACAACAATTCCTAGTTTATCATAAAAAAGCAATTTGCTTTTTTTTTAATGTTTCAACAAACGACCAAATGACTTTAGACTTCTTATCAGTTGTTACAATTCCTTTAATACAGTTTAAACAAAGCCGTAATTCTTATTCAGATTTTGGTCTTGATAAAGACATATTTTGAACTCTAATGCATGACATAAACATAACAAAATAACCAAACTACTTCCATAGCAACTTTTGTTGGTTTCAGTCTGCGGCCAAGCTGGAGCACCACCTTCAAGGAGCCTCAGTCAATCACAACAACACTGATACTAATCTTATTTGTTGTTGTTTTGTTTTCCTTTTTTTTTTATATCAAGGGAGGCAATTTGACACAATGACAAACATAACCTCAGATGCACTTCCACACACTGTCTTTCATATTTCACTCACAAGCCATTGGTTAACTGGAGATCACAGTAGAAAGCTTTTGCTCATGATGCTGTATTGAGAGGGATTCCAGACCCATGAGGTTGCAAAGCAAACGTTTTACCCACACCAGACATTAGATGTGGTGTGCAAGAGAGACATATGTGCTGGTGTGGTCATGTGATGCATATGGATGAAGACAGCTGTGTAAAGAAGTGCCAATCTATAACTGTGGAGGAAATGTGTGGAAGGGGGTAATAAACCCAGGAAGACAGGGGATGAGGTGGTGAAGTGTGATCTTCAGATGTTGAGCCTCATGGAGGCAATGGCAAGTGACTTAGAACTGGTGGCAATTTGCTGTGCTTCAGAAGACATGTCAAGCTAAGTGAAATCCCAGCCATGGCCAGCACCAGTTCCATGTGAAAGGCACTCTGTGGAGTGTTTAGCATTAGGAAGGGCATCCAGCTGTAGAAACCATGCCAAAACAGACAACTGGATCCTGGTGCAGCTCTCTGGCAAACCATCTTACCCATGCCAGCATGGAAAACGGGCGTATAAACAGCAGTTTTTTCCCCCCCCCTTAACTTTTATTGGCAATTAACTGTCAAAGCTCAATGGTGTTGTGGCAGCTCTAATTGACTTTAAATTTTGAAAGTTCCAAACAGAACTTAGTCAAAAGGACTATATTTTGGATAAAAATTTGGTAGAATAATGTGTATTCTATTTAGAATATGGTTCAATGTCAAAAATGCTGCTCTACCGAAGCTGAAGGAAAGAGATAGAATGCATCCTTACAATTCAAGAGATCAACCAAATTCCTCCTGTCATCTTTCATTATTCCATCAGAAATTCTTTTATTATAATAGAATTATTCTTTATCATTATTTTTCGGTTTTTATTGTAGAATTCTCCTTATTTCTAAAGCACAGTTTTGTAGCAAGACAGATCACTAACATTGTTTTTCTTTAGAAGTCTATTGTTAGTGCCAATATTTTTTTTTCTCCAATCATTTCACTTTATTCATATCAAACCAAAATATTTTAAAATTCATTTATCAAATGCACCCCTCCTCCCCAGTTTCAATACTCTTCACATCCTGAATCTCTATAAATACATTGTGGATTAGTTTTCTTATCAGCTGTCAAAAATATATTCCTGCACCAACAAACACTTTCGTTGCTAATATTAGCCACAACATGGTCAGAAGTAGCCCTGGTAGCAATTCGTTCCCTTAAAGCAATGTGTTTTATGTCATCAATCAACTTTTATTTCAAAATGTCTCCTCATTTCAACACTGTTCGTGCGTAACTCTCCAAGCAATTTCAATTGAATTTGGTTCGGATAATAAAAGACAGTCTCTCCTCAATTATAAAGAAATAAAACAGTTCGAATTTCTAGTTTATCCACAAGAGATTTATATTATGTAAATCCAGCTATTCGAGTAATGCAATGAAAAAAAAAAAACGAAATAATCAACAGATAGCAATAAACATATTTTTTTAATTCCAACGGTGAGTTTGGTTTCGTCCATTTGCACTAAAGTCTCATAATAATAATAATATTGTACAAGAATGAAAGAGGAAGATTTCAGACAATTAAGAGACGATAAAAATAGTTGAATGACTTAAAATTAAATTTTATAAATAAAGAACAATAGTAATAATAAGGATGATAAGCAATTTGGTGCAAAACCGATAGAATCGTTAAAAATCTTCGATTCGTCTCAGAAGTGAATAAATCAAGTCTGGTTTATTGGAGCAAATATTTTTGTTTTGCATCAACAGAATCTCGTTTTGTTGGAAGAAAGGCGGAAAATAAATTAATTTTTCGATTCTTTTCAATAATTGACTCGCAATAAAATACATATTTTGGTAATGGAACTATTTATATTATATTATATTATATATTTTCAATAATATTTTCTGTGAGATATAATTTACTATAAGTGTGTGTGTGTTCGACAACTTTACACCAAACAAGGTAATAATTTCTTTTTATAGTAAATTTCGAATAAAGAGACGACAGAAGGGAAAATAAAACACAAAACAAACACTGGAAACGAAAATTAACGGAAATTGTTTATATTTATAAGAAGTGAATGTTTGAAACCATTAAAAGAAGTGATATACATACATGCGCCTATATATATATATATACATATATATATATATATATATATATATATACATAGGCGTATGTATGTATAAGTAGTGAATTAGGAAAGTAGTGAATGACGAGATAATGTTAACAACTTTTCTTGAAATATTGCTTGTTGTCAACAACAAATCTTTCAGTTTGAATATCAAACTTTAAACAAAAACTAGAGACAAAAATAAAGAAAGCAGCCACAAATGGCCAATTATTAAACATTAGCAGCATCAATATACACACATACACCACATAAATATATTTATATACATGTATATATATCAGAAGATATATATATGTGCGTATATATATATGTGTGTGTGTGTGTGTGTATAGAAATATGTGTGTATGTATACAAGGGAGAGATTCGATGGCAACACTTATTCCTCTATTAACATCGTAAAATTGGGAATATAAAAGCATGGAAACTGTTACCTGTGCACTTAAAGTATCAATCTGAGTCATGACTGTTTGCTGTGATCAGAAGACAATCGGTTCTTCATGACAAGGAGAGAAAAAAACAAACAAGGACGAAGCCTTTAACTCAACACTCTGCCAACTGCCATGGCGGCCACACTATCATGTGACTAGCCGGAACTACTTGTCTGCTCTTCCGTTTCTCCTAAACACACCCAGCATTAGAATAGCTTTTATATTATTATTATTGTTATCATTAGGAAAGAAATCATTATTATTATTATTATTATTATTTATACTAATAATATATGTAATTTATCTATCTATCTCTCTATCTATCTATCTACTTATGTCTCTCTCTCTCTCTCTCTCTCTCTCTCTCTCTATCTATCTATCTACCTATCTTTCTATCTACATTACATATATTACATATGATATAATATATTATACTGTATATATAATTTATATATTATACTATATATATATATATATATATATATAAAGAGAGAGAGAGAGAGAGAGGGAGAGAAAGAGGAGAGAGAGACAATGGTGACTAACAGACACATATAGATATCTATATATCTATCTATACATATGTGTGTGTGTGTGTGTGTGTGTGCGTATGCGCGTGCGCGTGCGCGTGTGTATATGTGAGGCAGTGATTATAATGGCAGGGTTGCTCCAGCTGTTGTTATGTTGTTATTGCTGCTATTGCTATTGAGCAAATCCAGTCAATTGTAGTCAGGCTACACACACACACACACATTTATTTGAAGTTGTACCAGTTGCACATAGTTTTCTTTGTTGACTCAGTCTACATGACCACAAAAAAAACCCACCACTTTACTACAGTTGATGACCTCATAACAGGGAGGATATCTGTCGAAAAGCAACAGTAAAAATTCTATCAGTAACTCTTACAACAATATCTGAATTTTCTATGACAAAAAAAAGTATTCTATTTGTTTCATTATGAAAAGAGTGTGTGCGTAGCCAGGTAGCAACCTGCTTTGCGTGCAGGTATGCACTTTAATGAAACTCTTATCAGTATTTTTCAGTAAACAGAAATGGATTTTATTCAAGGCCAAAGTTTTGTGGGTTGCAAATTGTTGTTTCACATTCTGAATCCTATGTATAGTGTCACACTATGTATATGTCTCACAAAAAATTCAGTCTTCAACTCTTTGTGTGTGTGTGTGTGTATGAGGTCACTGTTAGTGCTACTGGTAACATGTAACCCAGCACACTCTGTCACGCAGTCATGCTGTCAGTGACTAAACTGAGAAACCCTGTCAAGTCTGCTTGGTAAGGCAGATGGCATTTATTGGACATCCAGCAGGAGAGAAAACAAAATCTGTCAACAGATGGATGAACTCAGTAGAGTCAACAGCCATCCAACAAGTGGGAGTAAGAAATCCCCTAGTCTTTGTAGAGACATTTTTCTTGAAGGAAATCTCTTGTGTAACACCAGCAAGTTTGTGTCCAGTAATGTAGATCAGTTCTTCTTTCATGGCAAATGCATTCCCTGTTTACAGAATGGGATTGGCCTGGGGAAAGTCGTTTCTTCATTTTAAAAAGCTTCAGGTACCAGCATCAACTTGATAATTAACACCTCTATTATGTGTTGCTTCCTGTGGCTGGTGGTAACCAACAAAGGCAAAACATTTAATGAAAAATTCCATGATGGAGTGAAGGAATGTGTTATTGTGGGTGGTAACTCTCTGACCACTTACTGCAAGAGGTGCCCATCTTTGTCACATCTTTAATTGTGCAAAAGACTAAAAAGCCACAACAAGTAGGTTGTATATGTATATATATATATATATATCATGTAATAGCTGGCATGTGAAAAGTACCTTTTAAGTGTTGGGCCTCACAGAGGCAATGACAAATGACCGAGACCTTAAGAAGAAAAAAAAAAGGACTCATAAGATTGTAAAGGCCTAGACAGGCTGATCATAGCTTGATCAGGGTCAGCCTTGGGCTAAAAAATAATGACAGTAACAACACTATCGAACCACTCGTTTGTGACAGTTGCCCTTAAAATGCAGCCCTTTTATTTGATAATTACAAAGACTCTATTTTCAACACTTGAATATGTTTATTCTTTAAGATGGCAGTGGAACTTTGAGAGACTACAACCAAAGCATCATTCTTTTAGAGTTCTGATTGTTGGAGCCAGAACCAATTACTATAATTTGAATAATAAAAATGATTTCTTTTCTTGGCACAAGGTCCCAAAACTTTCAGATGGGTTCACCACACAACTTCTTTTGCCACAGCCACAAAGCTGAGAAAGGTTTGCTTTCCTTCTCTGCTAAAAGAAGCTGGCAGAATCATTAGAATGTCGGGCGAAATGCTTAGCATTTTTCCTCCATCTTCACCTTCCATCCTTTCGGGGTCAATAAAACAAGTACTAGTCAGGTGCTGGGGTCAATTTAATCAACTTACCTCTTCCACCCAAATTGTTGGCCTTGTGTCAAAATTTGAAACCACTGCCACTGCCACCACCACTTTACTCGCATCTCTATCTTAGTAGAAACTAATGGATTAAGAAATCAAACTACACAAACAAATGGCAGCTAAAACAGTTAAGAAATTAAATAACACTAACATATTTTTATATATATATTATATATTATACATACATATTAACATTTGACAGTATACTTACATATATACATACATCTATACATTGATCTAAAACAACAGGAATACTAAAGAAAGGCCGGAATTTAAGAGAAGAGAAAAACCAAAAGGTCTTATGCTACTCATTTAAAAATTTCTGATTAGAACCTATTATTATTACCTCCACATTTGAAACTATTTTAAATGGTGAATTTCTGAACTTTGGTTTTGTATTAGATAAGGATAAACTATTTCTTA
>NC_068998.1:54785078-54788674 GCF_001194135.2 Octopus bimaculoides
AAGTACCAGTTGAGTACTGGGGGTCGATGTGATTGACTGTTTCCCTCCTCACAAAATCCAGGCCTTCTGCCTATAGTAGAAAGGATTACTATGGCCAGGAAGGGCAGGATGCTTTTCTTTGCCTGGTGGCCTTAGTAAAAGAGATTGTGTGGTGGACCAGGTTGAAAGGGCTGAAAACATATACTTACCTCTTTGGCCAATCCCTCAACTTTTTCAAATTTCACTTGAAAAGGAAAGTGAAGCTGGAGAGGGAAGTTCTGCCCCTCTCCAGCAATTTTGTTAAAAGGAGGGTGAATTTTGCAAGAATGGCCCGAGTGAATGGGCCTTCTCTAAGCATGTGCCTGTAGACAAAGCAGAAAGGGCACTTACCCTAGTGATCAGGACTGTTGTGGACATGTGGGGGTTTTCCTGATCAGTTCTAGGAGGTTTCCCTCTTTTGGGGAATCTTGTTATATTCGATTAATGTTATTGTTTTTCATTGTTTGCATGACTTCCATGTAACCCCATATTGTATTTGTCCTGTTTCGTCCATAATGTTTTTTTTTTGTAAGCCCTTAATGAAGAAATCATCATCATCATCATCATCATCATCATTACAGAAAGTTTCTAACCCTTGCCATCAGGTTTTTTTTTGTCTTTCTCCAACTAAGAGGTTAATTTCAATTCATTTAGAATTTTCTCCCGTACATCATTCAATACATCTCCCCTCAACAGATTTACCGAAATTCACGCCCTTGGCTCGCTTTGGTTCTTCACCGTCATTACTTATATTTGTTTATTTTATTTTAAAAGCATGAATTGTCAGGATGGTCTAGTGGTCTGCAGTGCCAGACTCAAGCAGTAATTGTTTAGCCACAGTGTAGGCTTTTCTGGTTTACGAATGTGGGCGTGGGTTCGAATCCTACTTCTGACAAGCGCTTTCTTTTTTTTTTTTACTGGCGATGCTCCAGTATAGCCACAACCTTTGGGCTGAAACAGACAAGAATAAACAACAGTGACTGAAATTAGAGATAGACATTTCCGATAACCTTGTGTTTTACAAAATGTGGATTCTCGTGTCTTTATTCTCTCTCAGATATAATCTTTATATTCGAACGCGTTCGCTCTGTTTCAAATCTAAACGCGGATTTGCCGCTCAATTCTAAAATAACATTTTTGATTTGTTTCTCAATAAATTTTTGAAAGAATTTGACACGCAAGATAAAACAAAGTTACTTCCCTTGCCCTACTAAAACTATTACAATAAAAGAGTAATGTCCCTTGAAATTTACCATAAAACCGATTGGTTTTTATGAAATATAATTTCATAAATATAGTTTTATTTAACAAGCATTGATACTTGAAAGGAACCATAATAATGTTGTTATCTGTAACAAATGCAACCAGAAAAGATATCATTATGCCGTAAAATGTTTGGTCGGCCTCAGGTCATTGGATTTGGGGGCCACATGCAGGGGTGATGACCAAGGAATGCTTGATCGGCAAACAATACTCAAGGCCTCCATATTGTCGAATTTGGCCTTGTGATTGCAAGTTTGTCTGGTGATAGACGACGTTCGCGGCTGTGCACTGGTGGTGGGGGGTGGAGATGTTGTGTGTCACCCCGTGGTGGGCTGTCGGCTTGGAGAATGTCGGAGTGGTGAGATCGGGGCGACTAACAAGAAGATCCGAGAATTCATTCTTGGTCTGCGAGATGGTTGCTATGCGGGGGCGGCGGCTGTGCAGATGTTGCAAGAGGCACGGAAGCGTGTGTATTGTTGTCGAGGAGTCATCTCCCCTGCAAATCCACCAAAAGCAAATGGGCTCAAAGAAAGTCTGCACCGATTATGGGCTGATAGACATCGGCGATGATGAATGCCCGCGTGTATTTTCATAGGCCGATGTTGAGGGAAAGGGTGTGACGACCGTATGCCTCGATTGTGGACCCGTTGGCGACTGTTAAAGGTTGGCTACACTTTCCGTGACGGAGGTCCTTTGCCGACGCCGGGATGACGCTGATTTCTGCTCCTGTGTCGATGAGGAACCTGCGTCTGGAGCTGCGATCGCGGACATAGAGGAGCATTTGGTCATGTCTGCCGGCCACCAGGGTGTTCAATGGCGGCCGGCCCTGGAGTTTCCCTGGTTCACTGGTGAAGGGGTCCTGAAGCTACATGGTTGTTTACATTTTGTCGCCTTTTTACCAAACTTTGCATGGTAGAAGCACAGGCCATCATGCTTAACCCTACCCGTCTCAGAACCGACCCTATTACATTGACCAGGACACAACTGGTACAAAGCCGAGCCTGTGATGGTGAATAATAATTAAGGATCTGATGGGATCCCCTCCATAAAGACTGGCTATTCCACAAGACAACATCCCTACTCCTTAAAGTAACATGGAATAACTTTACAACAATAATGACAATAAATAAAATAACGTGAAATAAAATAAATAAGAAAAATTATAATCACAAAACCAAATCAAAAATACACCAAAATTTTGTTTGCAGAAGACAAGATCGAAATTTCGAGAAGTCTTCAAGTCTGAGATAAATTTCATTTCGATATATCTCAGTTTATCAGACACCCACACATTTGCCAGGGGCAGAAGAGAGTGAAAAGACAAGAAATGGTAATTTCCACAGAGAGAAATTTAAGGATATGCAGCTAAATAAATCATTTCCAATGCTGCGGCAATTGGCATGCAACGTGGAATAATTTTCAAGAGAATTAGATTCGGGATGCTTAAGTTAATGTGGGTGTAGCAAAAGTAGCGATGTTGGCGTCGATTTGGAGCGATTTACAAAAGCCAAACAAACAAAACCCTCAAACCTCTCCAGATATAATATATTTTATATATACACACACACATACAAAGATATATACGTGTATATGCATGCATAGATGTGTGTGTGTGTATGTATGTATGTATGCATTTATTTATGTATGTACATATGTATGTATGTTGATATCTTTGTATGTGAGTGTGGGCGGAGGCGCAATGGCCCAATGGTTAGGGCAGCGGACGTAGGATCGAGGTTTCGATTCCCAGACCGGGTGTTGTGAGTGTTTATTGAGCGAAAACACCTAAAGCTCCACGAGGCTCCGGCAGAGGATGGTGACGAACCCTGCTGTACTCTTTCACCACAACTTTCTCTCACTCTTTCTTCCTGTTTCTGTTGTACCCGTATTTCGAAGGGCCAGCTTCGTCACACTCTGTGTCATGCTGAATCTTCCCGAGAACTACGTTAAGGGTACACGTGTCTGTGGAGTGCTCAGCCGTTTGCACGTTAATTTCACGAGCAGACCCCAGAGCTATACGGTCGTTACATAGACGACTGTATGGGCGCCATCTCCCTCTCCCGAGAACAACTCTACCACTTCATCTCTTTCCTCTCTCTAGGAAGTTAACCATTGACCTCCCCTCCCACTCTCTCACCATATCCGCCTTCTTCAAACCCACAGATTCCCACCTCTACCTCAACTTCTCCTCCTCCCATCCCTTCCACACCAAACGGGCCATCCCTTACTCCCAGTTCCTCCGCCTCCAACGCTCGTGCAGCCGGGACCAGGATTTCGAGACCCAGTCCTGGTACTTTGCCCCTCAACCCTTGTCC
>NC_068998.1:54789581-54791222 GCF_001194135.2 Octopus bimaculoides
TCGCTGTTTGAAGAGAATTGTGGAAAACGAACCCCGTTCGAAGGCTTCTGACATTGGAAAACAGCTAGAAGTTAGTCCAAGAACGTGTGTTACATATCCGTATAAGCTTGGGTATTATGAACGAGCAGCTAGAAGAAAACCTCTCCAATTAATATCAAATAAAAGATTTTTTTTAAAATCAAAGGTGTCTATTTACTTCCTGCATGTCTGTGTATATGCGACTCCTCTCGAGAACACTTTTTTAAACAACATTCTGAAGGCACTTCCTCTCCCTCTTCATCCAAAAAAGAAAAAAGAAAAATGGAAAGAAAAGAAAGAAACATTGAAATCTCTGCAACATCAACAGCTTCACTGGCCCCAAACACAATGCCGAGTTGCATAGCACCAACAAGAAGCGCAGAGAAATACGATTGTCTCTCTCTGGCCAAGTCCACGTCGCTCGGCTCTCGGATAAAGCTATCACCAGAACCGACAGGCGAACACAAAGATACTGAACGGTAGCAAGAATGCAACTTGTCCACAGTGTCATAGGATCTGTGGCTCAGCACATCATCGCTCGGTCGATGACCTGAGTGGCAAATAACGACTGCTCGATCAGAGTAAACCTAGGGCTATACGACAACAGAAATAATATCTGCAACTTATCGTAGTATCAAAGGTCATACTTCTATGATAAATTACATGGATCTAAAATTTGAATTTATTGATAATCTTGTGTCACTGTATTCAGTATAAATATATTGAGAGATGTTTCACTATGTTCTAATCAAGAAATACAGATCACAAATCCATTTATAACCTTATCTCAACGCTAACTTCATCCCCTCGGTATTCTCGAGCTGGAAGTCGTTGTACGCATTCAGATTTAGCCCCGATTAGAATTGTCATAAATTTCTTCGCTTGCGGGGATTCAGCTTGATTATTCTGATCTAAGAAATGGTTAAAGGTTGTTAATATTTCTAATTATTGTCCAAATCCATTTACGTTTTCATCCGGTGGAAAAGAAAAGACTAAAATAATAATACCAGAGTAAGCTTCACATTGTCTCCTGAGTGTATATCTAATGAGTTAATATAGATTGCTTGGAATCCGCCGGGAGCAGCCGAACATGTGTTCTGTCTTCAGGTAATATTGGCTGACTTTGGCAATTTGAGACAAAATGATGTGTACAATGCAACACGAAGAAGAGAACTTTAGAACTAGAGGAAAATTGGAAGGAGAAAAAAAGATTAAAAATTGGAAGGGGAAAAAAACAAAAACAAAACAAAACCAAAAAAAAGTCGAAAGGAATATTAAATCGTTCATAATTTATTCATAGGTTTCTCTTGAATGTGTAGGTGATCCATTTTAGTTAGCTTGAGAGAGAGAGAGGGGGGGGGAGAAAGAATTAGATAGATAGGTAGATAGATGGATGGATGGATATATATATAGAGATAGATAGATAAATAGTTAGATAAAGAGAAAGAGAGAGAGAGAGAGAGAGAGAGAGAGAGAGAGAGAGAGAGAGAGAGAGAGAAATGAATAGATAGACAGATAGAAAAGTAGACAGGGATAGAGAGATAGACGGATACATAGCTAGATGGATAGATAGATAGCTAGATAGATTGATAGATGATAGATACGTAAGTCGGTAGGTAAGTA
>NC_068998.1:54791232-54791934 GCF_001194135.2 Octopus bimaculoides
GATAGATAGCTAGATAGATTGATAGATGATAGATACGTAAGTCGGTAGGTAAGTAGGTAGATAGGTAGAGATGGATAGATAGATAGATAGATAGATAGATAGATAGATAGATAGATAGATAGAGATGGATAGATAGATAGAGATGGATAGATAGATAGATAGATAGATAGATAGATAGATAGATAAACAGACAAAGGAATACAGAGATACACATAGATAGATACACATAGATAATTAGACAGATAGGTAGGTAGGTAGAAGAGAAAAATACAAGCAATTTCTATGAAAGAGAGAGGGGGGTCGAGAGAGGTGGAGGAAGAAAACCTTGTCAAATTTTGAAGATGAAGGCAAGATTGTGACATATTACGTGATGCGTTTTAGCATTTTGACAAAACAATATTCAAAGAATATCCAAACTTCTCATTTGTTCCTTTTTAATTGTGAATATAAATTTTGTTTTTCTACTTGGCAAATACTTGCCAAATGAATTGTCATCGTTGTTGTTATTGTTGTTGTTTGTGTGATTGGCAGTAAGTTCCCACCATTCACTGACTGGTATTGTGTACGTTAGAAAGGAAATCCAGGTCTCTTGGGATATTTACCAGCGTTAATCAGCTTAAGGGAAACGCAACAAAGCATGGCAGGGTTGCCATATGACGACATATTTTGCTGCTTTAGATATATATACATATATGCACTTAT
>NC_068998.1:54792220-54794799 GCF_001194135.2 Octopus bimaculoides
ATATATATATATATACGTATATGCATATGTGTGCGTGTATATACATATATATGTATATATATATATATGCACGTATATATATCTATATTGATAGATGTTTACTCACAGATGCACACAAAAGCACATACATGCACACACGCGCTCGCATTTTGTTTACAACAAGCATCTTGCCAATAATATTACCAACAACTCTAAGATATCTGGCGCCAATGTATAGACTTCCATAAATTTAGAGATTAAAGGCACAGCCACCGATCTTAAAATAGAAGACAGAGCTGAATATTTGCTGCCACCCACACCTTTCAACTTTAAGGATCATAAACCTCCCTTTCTTAATAACTCTTAATACAGATTTGCTAATCCGGCTAAATCTTACACAGGAAAAGTTAATGAGCACATTTTAGAGTCTAATATATAAAACGAAGCTTAAAAAAAACACGTTAAGCAATCATCTAATGAGACCCCAGAACATCGAGTGGTTCAGTAATACATATGACAGACCTAGATGTAGGTTTACTGAGTTCGATATCATGAGCCACACCCCCGCCCCACTGCCACCTCTCCCGTCTACCACCGTTTCCCTCAATAACAAAGCATTCGAACTGCAATTTGGCAGGTTCGTTAGAATGCAGGGTTTCAAGTTAATCTTAAATTGCTTTCACATGTGATGGACACTGTCCCTTTCTCCAGGCTCAATGAATATAAAACCCGTCTTTTCCATTGGGGACAAGCATATATCTTCCTCAAGAATAGAAGCCACCTTCCTTTTTTTTTTATTACAACCAAGTAGTTTCTAAAGCCAAGTCACACACACACACGTATGTATACATGCATATGTTAATGAGTATATGTATGCATGTATGTACATACAAGAGTTTGCTTGAAAGAACTAAAAAAAAAAATGGAAAATAGAGAAAGCTTCTAACAATGCAGAAAGTTTTACAAAATCCTTTATATTTCCGGCGCAAAGGCCCCCTCCTCAGAAGGAAACAGCCCAAGAAATGTCTAGTTACATCGATTTCATTATTTCATTTAAACTGCTCGGTGTTTTGGGTTAGCAGTAAGCTGACCTTTGCCCATTGGTGTCTCGTTTTTTTATTTTTTCATTTTCTTTTTAATATTATTCAATCTGCTCATCTCTTTTTGAGATGGTAAGGTGCAGCCGAAGGGCGGGTTGGCTGTTATTTTTAGCCTATCCAGCAACACCATAGACGCAATCTTGTCGACTCATTGTACACTGCAGGCGGCTGACGGTTTATTTCTGATAAAATTGTTTTTCTTTATAGTTTTGTTACTTTATTGCAAACTCAAAACGATTGAGATTACGTTTGAACCACAAGTCTTCAAAGAATTTAACTGAAAAAAAAAAAGGAAAAAAAGAGAGAAAATGGAAAACAAGATTTTTTTTGTTGTTTTTGCCGAGAAAAGTTGATTTGGAAATTTAATTTTAAAATTGAAATAGAAAAAACAAAAAAGTGTTTCATTCTTTAATTTTATTGTCTTTCGATTTCATTTATAATTTTTGAAATTTACTGTAAATATTTCGATTCCTAATAGAATTATTTGTTTTCACAGCATATACACACATATATATAAAAGCAAATACTAAAAAAAATCATTAAAAAATACCAAAAATACAAGGGATGTTCACAGTGAATACACACGCACACACATAAATATGCAAACATATGTAGTCTTGAATGTATTTACACACACACGCATACACACGAATATACGCACACATACACGCACACACACGCACACACATGCACGTACGCACAAACCTACACGAATGGCTACAGGTTTTAAACTACACGATGAAATAAGAAGAAAATTAACTCGATAATGGCGGTGCTCCAGCATGACCACAGCCTCTGGCTGGAACCAATAGACGAACGAAATAATAATCAACTGTGACTTATTTACAAAACACAGTTCAGAATTTCAAAGCAAAACGCGCGAAGGCAACAGTCTTTTGATTTCTCTGCGACGATGTTCTTGCGCCATTGAACTGGAAACATCCTGGAGAAGATTGACCACGTGATCTTTAAAATGGCATCCTGCATTTTATGGCAACGGAGACTCTGCAAATTCCTGAAACCACGTTTAATTTTCTAAGTTGAAGTCAAACATGATTGGTGTTCGGTATAACTCTGACAATGTTGTTTAGTCCCTGGTCAACCTGGATGGAACAGAACCGTGACTTTTCAAAAATGCCCATCCCACCGTTTTCTAGATCAGTGATTACATTGTCCGGTGTATTTTTATTGTTGTTATTGTTTAACCCCAGGTTCGTCCGGTGTTGCAAGTCGATGATCAAAGACGTTCCAACCCGAGAGAATATCTGAGTGCATCATGGCTGAAAAAAAAAGAAACGACCTTTATCTTTTACTCGTTTCGGTAACTGAACTGCGGTCATGCTGGAGCAAACAAATCGACCCCAGTACTTATTTTTGTATCGGTCCCTATTTGCCGGACGGCAAAAGTTTAAAAAAATTCCACTTTGAAACGGACATTTTTTACAATTTTCCATGCAAAGTTTGCCGTATTTTTTTAAAACTTGATCTCTAGTAGAGAGA
>NC_068998.1:54795200-54796895 GCF_001194135.2 Octopus bimaculoides
TCTCTCTCTCTCTCCCTCTCTCTCTCTTTCTCTCTTTCTCTTTTTCTCCCTCTGTCTTTCTCTCCCTTCTTCTCTCTCCACTGTTGTTTAAAATCTAAAAGCAACAAGCAAAGAGATAACTCTAATAAGACCAGTTTATCGAAATTTTCTGAACAATCTCGAGAGAACAGACTGAAGTGGATTGAGTCTTTACTGTCAACTACTGGACACAATTCTACTAATTAACTATGTTTAGTCAACTTTAGGTACAGCAAAGATTGCCCAGTCTTCGCTGGATCACTGCTGTTATTAGCCGGATCGAGCCATGTCTGAAGAATACGCCAATTAGAATATTGGCGAGTCGCTGTTTAAAAGCAGCATAAAACCATTTAAAGTAATTACGGCTGTCGATTTGAGTTTTGTGAAATCACAAGCAAAACACAAACGTGACATTGATTTTAAAAGCGAATATTCCAGATTGGCGAATCGTGCCGGTTAATAGAATCCTCGGCACGGACTACTAAAATGCTTCACTGGACATGTAAGATCGAGTAGCGTCAGATGATGTTCGTTTGTAGCTGTTATAGAGCTTCTTTAACTATGTCTGCGTTTCTATTCAATTGGTCGTGTGGTTAAGAAGCTCCATTTGAAACCACGTGGTTTCAGGTTCAGTCCTACTGCGCGGCATCTTGGGCAAGTGTCTTCTACGATTGTTCTGGGCTGATCTAGTGTGTGTTTGTGTTTGTATTTGTGCCTCACGCCCGCTTGATAACCGGTGGTGGTTTTTTTACGTCCTCGCAATTTCGCAGCTCTGTAAAAGAAGACATCGACAGAATAAGTATCAGACTTCAAAAGATAAGTACTGTGGTGAGAGGTGTCCCAGCATGGCTGCCGTCTAATAGCTGAAACAAGAAGTGGGAGATAGAAGATACACACAAAGGTAGTCTTTGAACCAGAGATAATGTCTGAATTATTATTTCTCTTCTTGATAGAATGTCACCCGTGGATAGTAGAGAAGAAGGCTTGATTGGAACGACTCGAATTTGCTTTGACCATTGCAAAGGTCCCTTCCACACTTTTTGATCGGTTTCATATTTTCATGTTTTCCCAGTGTCTGTTCGTCCGTTGATAATCTTCAGGGGTTATCCAAAGAAAAAAAAAATTCATTCCCATGTAGTCTGTAGTCTTCTCATCCTCTACTCCCCACCCCTGTCATTCGGGGGAATGTTGCCCTCCTTGCCTGCCAACGGGGTGCGTCATTCGATGGCTAAAAGGATGCAAAGCGCGTTGTGGCCAGCGATGTGCAACAACATACGTGATCACGCGATATCTGTCTGTCTGTCTGTCTATCTATCTATCTGTCTATCTATCTATCTGTCTATCTATCTATCTATCTATCTATCTATCTATCTATCTATCTATCTATCTATCTATCTGTCTGTCTGTCTGTCTATCTGTCTGTCGAACTTCCTTATACGTACGCATAAACATACCTATATTACAGACCCCGAGGGGATGAAATGCATATTCAACGTCAATCAGGACTGAACTCAGAATGTAGATAATGGTTGACAGTCGAAACTCTGACAGAACCAAGAAAATCATGTTCATATTAATATTTTCTTCCATTGATGATGTTATATGTCGGTCGGAACTCGTGACAGATTTCTCGCCTCCGTCCCCACTTCCCTTGGTGACAGGGGATGTGATTTGAAC
>NC_068998.1:54799804-54806000 GCF_001194135.2 Octopus bimaculoides
TCAATAGTTATGATCATGTTAATAACGTTAACGTCCCTGGTTTGTAAGCCATACTGGTCAGATGTCGCTTCAAGATTAAATGTCGGCCATCCTTACCTTTCATCTCTGGAGCAGATAAAATACATAATACGATTCAATAAGTAATAATTAAGTACTAAGGGGGTTATAATCAATTAGATGCCTCTCCAGCAAGATGCATGGTTTTGCGTCTTTATTAAAAACTAGTGCATGGCCCGTTGTTTTATGCTCATAGTAATATTTTATTTCATTGATGTATATATATATATATATATATATATAGGTATATATTCGACAAAGAATTGAGTAAAAGAAAGGAAAGGCGTCGAGGTAAAAATAGTGATAGAACGATGTCAGTGCATCACTTGCTTGATTTAGAGAAATTTCATTCACGACAGTTCAAAAATAAAATGAATTTTTAAATGGCCGTAAGAAAACAATCATCCAATTATTTTCTGAAATGATTGAAAAGAGGAAACATGAGTCGTCTAGGTTACTTGTGTATTTGGTGACAGATCGTGGTAAAACATTGATAGATTGAGAGACAGATAAATAGATAGGCAGATAGATAGGTAGGTAGGTAGGTAGGTAGGTAGGTAGGTAGGTAGGTAGGTAGATAGGTAGGTAGGTAGATTGATAGATAGTTAGATAAATAGATAGACAGATAGACAGATATATAAATAGATAGATAGATGAATAGCATTTCTTATTATAAAGAAAGTAACTTATTGAAATAAAACAGAGAAAAACAAATATTTATTCATAAGTTTTCTTAAGAGAAATTTAAAGAACGGAGATTCATAATTTTCTTTCCGTTTTGTAATAAACAATAAACTTATTTCTTTTTCAAAGAAGAAATTTATTATTTTCGAAAGTAGCGACTTTTAATGTGTTCGAAGATCGTGCTGAGAGAGATATATGCGTGACTGCTTACATACATACACACCTACATACATACATGCATACATACATACATACAAATATTTGTATATACGTACGTACATACATACATACATACATACATACATACATACATACATACATAACGATGGCCATCCACTGGTGACCGAGGAAGACCATTGCTGACCTTTAAGAACATTGTACGCTCTGGAACTAACTTATATTTTGCATTTGCGGCTCCGTTGGTGTCTAAAGAGCCCTGCTCTTGACAAGAAGACACGACTGCAAACATTGCAAACCAAGCTTCCCCCATTCACTACACTAGCAGTGCGCTTTCGCACAGCACGCATAAATTCTTCATGCAGAATACGTGCTCTTTCAAAGATGTCGACCCCTTTCTTAACCTGCTTCCTCCATCTGTGGTGATGATAGGCATTGCCCTCCCAGTCGGTCTCCTGCATATCACAGGCCTTTAATGAAGACTTGACACAGTCCTTAAATCGCAGCCTTGGTTTCTGCCGGGGTCTCTTTCCACTAACAAGTTCCCCATATAGCATCTGTTTAGGGATTCTGATATCCTTCATTCTAACAATGTATCCAGTCCAACGTAACCGGTGCTTGTGCCTCAATACTCAAGATATCAGCTTTCCTCAGGACTTGTGTGTCTGGAGTTCTTAAGGTCCAGCCAATATTCAGAATGTGTCTCAGACATCTCTGATGAAAACGTTCAAGGACCCTTAGGTGACGTTTGTAAAGGGTCCATGTCTCACATGAGTAAAGGAGCAATGCTAGTACACATGCACGGTACACAGCAATTTTTGTTTGCTTTGTGATGTCATGCTGGGACCAGACACAAGATTCAAGAGACCGGAAGGAATCAGTTGCTCTCTGCAGCCTGAAAGATCATTTTATCATCCAGGGAGCAAGAACGGCTGAGTGTGCTGCCCAGGTAGACAAACTTGTCTACCACTTTCAGTATTGTTCCTTCAACCAAGATAGCTGGTTCCACATATGGATTTCCTGGTGATGTAGAACATGTTTATGTGTGTGTGTGTTTGTGTGTGTGTGTGTGGTGTGTGTGTGTGTGTGTGTGTGTGTGTGTGTGTGTGTGTGTGTGTGTGTGTGTGTGTGTGTGTGTGTGTGTGTGTGTGCGCGTGTATTTATTTGTTTGTTTACGACACCGAAACTTAGCGGTTCGGTCAAAAAGAACGATAAGTACGACCCTTTAAAAAACAATAATTATTGGGGTTGATTTGTCCGACCAAACCCTTCAGGGTGGTGCTCCAGCTTGATCACAGTCCGATGACTGAGACAAGTAAAAGATGAAAAATAAAGATATGCCTGACCTGGGGCTAAAAGCAACAATGTCATTTGCATACTCAAGCAAATGACGGACTCTGCATGCCATCATTTCGTTTGTTAGACATAGCAGTCGAATCTCTCTCAAACTTGAATGTCTCAACGAAATGGGGTAAATGTTGCATAATATAGTTGATACATTATGTTTGAAAGGCAGGATAATCACGGCTGGAAGGCTTTTGATCAGAAGTGCATTCAATCGAGGATGGTGTGGTGCTAACAAGCATAAGAAAAGAACATCATTGTTTATTTTTACTGTTTCAATATTCTTATCTGTTTGGTTACAATGTCTTCCTTGATAGCCGCCATATTGAAAACACACTGACAACATATAAATATAAACACACAGACAACATACACATACATATTGATGTTTGCAAAGGGAACTCTTTAAACATTCGGCCATGCTACAGCCTCTAATACATTACCCGACAGAATCAGTGTTTCACAGTGTGCATCAAAGTTGTCCCTTTGAACTTACAGTTACAGCTCATCTGAAGGGCTTCCGAATAGTTTCTGTCTGTCCAATTTCGCTCACATCGTCTTTATATCAACCAGAAGCTATGGTACAGTATGCTTGCCTAATATGCCGCGTAGTACGATCGAACCTAAGACCTCTTGATTGTAAAAACAAACCTTTTAACTATTACAGAATTAGTTCCAAACTTACGGCAAAATCTGAACGTTCCTACTTAAAAATTATTAAATCTGAACTTATACGTTTGCAAGTTTATGGTGCGATTTAACATGACAGCCTCTAGCAATAATACAAGTTTTTGAAGAGCTGACATAACACGACTCCTTTTTATGAGATATTTCACAAGAAAAACATTGTGAAATATACAAGAAAATTAATTTAACCTGAAAGTTTAATATTATCGAAGCAGTGTAAACTAGCAACAGAATTGTATCGATAGGGAACAGTAGAATGGAATAGCTGTCAGCACTTGATGCGACAATTAGATTATATAAAGCCATCAAAACTGATTCCGCGAGATAAATTGGTTAAATGATCTGTAGAAATACCGAATAAATGGCATTATTTTCTAAACGGAACGCTAATTGTTCTTCTGCTACAGATTATTGGTGTCATAGACATAGACGAGACATGGACTGTAAATGTTCGTCATCTTATTTATGATGCTCATCATATCGACCTTTACAACGTGTCTCGAAGATATGTCGAATCATGACACAATCTCTAAATAACAGACAATCTGTAATTGGACACACACACACACACACACACACACACACACACACACACACACACACACACACACACACACACACACACACACACACACACACACACACACACTCCGTCAGTTACGACAAGGAGTGTTCCAGTTGATCCGATCGACGGAACAGCCTGCCTGTGAACTTAAACTGCAAGTGGTTGAGCACACCGTAGACACGATTGTGACACGACTGGTCTTTTGAGTTACAGGTACAACTAACTTTGCCAGCTGAGTACACTGGAGCAACGTGAAGTAAAGCGTCTTGCTCAAGGACACAACGTGCCGGCGAGTATCGAATTTACTGTGGCAACTATAATCTACAACTTAAAGCTATAACAATATACCGTGGAGGTAAATAGTCGTAGAGACATAGGTGATGGACCCTGGATTAAAATTTGAAACCGTTTCGCGTTGTTTTGGAAATCTTAACAAAGTACATCAAGCTAGCGAATAATCTAATTATTCTGTAATCCCGTTGTGAAGAACAGTAAGCTGTAGGCTGTACCTACCAAAGGTTTTCAATGAGAACTAGCGAAACCAAGACAGCCAATGTTATGTGTCGTCTCCCAAGATGCAGCACAATATATAAACTAGAACATATTTATTTATTCATATTATTGTGCAACCGGTGAATAATAGAGTCGTTTCGAACGGGACAATGAACGGTTTTCCTTCGTTCTGATGTTTCATTTGTCGAAAATCTCTAAATCCACTTTTAAGTAGTGATGCTACCACTGACATTCTGTAGTTATGCGGATGTCCACAATCTCCAAGCAGGTGTATGTATTTGTTTGTGTGTATTTTATGTAAACTGACGCAATGTATCTACTGTATATTCCATCTGAAATGGAATTGCATTAGTATAGTTTGGGAAATTAAGTTTTACAATTGAGTAGTTATCTAGATCTTAAATTTCTTAACGTTTCCCGATTATGGCCATTAGAAATTCTATATCGTCTGCGTATCTTGTGTTTGTGTTTAGTCATTATTTGTTTTCTAGTACAGTTAGGAATGTAGGGAGTTCAAGAGAAGACAATTCTTGGATTTTGAAGTTATCTAGATTGGTCAGTGTGTGTGTATATCCTGAGACCCCCTTCGGTCATGACTGACCATGGGATTGCACCTAGAAAGTTACCCTCCCAGGCACAAGTCCGGGCAAGGTTGTTTATGGAAGACCATCAGTCGCCCATGCATACCGGCCTCCCCTCTCGACGCCACCAGTGTTATCCAAGGGAAAGGCAAAGGGGCCGATACAGCTTGGCACCTGTGACGTCGCATCTAATTTCTACAGTTGAGTGAACTGGAGCAACGTGAAATAAAGTGTCTTGCTCAAGAACACAACACGCAGCCCGGTTCGGGATTCGAACTCACAACCTCACAATCGTAAGCTCGACGCTCTAACCACTGAGCCATGTGTATATAACCGTAGATAAAAATATGTATATGTGTGTGTATAGATACTTATACATATATGTGCGTGTGTGTGTGTGTGTGTGTGTGTGTGTGTATTTATGTATTATATATATATTATGTATATATATATACATATGTGCATTAATTGTATTTTTATATTGTATATGCATTATATATTCTTTTTTCGTTGTTTTTTTAATCGGTAGAAAGTTATAAAAGTGATTCAAGTAGTTAGAGTTTCGTGCCTGTCATTTACAAACTGACTTCAAAATTGAGAGTTCGTTGCTTTTATTGGGTGAAAATAATTCTTTCTGGAATGTTTGATTACAGTCACGTGAAAATTGTGAATTTTCAATTAACCTACCCGAAACATCTTTGAGAGAAGATGGAAAGCAGAGAAAAAGCAAATCTTCGTTTTTTTTTTCTTTCTTCCAAACCTATCCATTGTTTTAATCGGCAGAGTATTTAAGAACTCCCTGAATTCAAGCGACTCTTCAACATTTTTTTATTATCGATTATTCTAGAAAATGTTAAACTCAGTTTGATTGCTCCTTTGTACGAAATTGAGTCACTTCTGCAGCTTTCTGTCGATTGAACATTTTAAGAAAAGTACTCATGTATATGTATATATATTTATATATATATTTATATATGTATATATATTTATATACTTCTATTTGTTCTACTTATTCTACCGAACCTCATATGTATGTTAGCTTTTTATAATATAATATTCGTATAAACTACACGTACATACGTTATAAAATATACATTATATGTGTATTAGAATGTGTGTAGGGGGTGAGTGTGCGGTGTGTAAATTCATTTTGACAAGTAATCGATCCGCGAGCAGTTTGAAATCGAAGCCCAGTGATAAGAGAAAAAAAACAAAAAGGAAAAGAAACACCAACACAAACGATTGAAGACTACAGGATTTAAATTCCTTTTTAGGGAAAAACTATTTTAATTCAGTGAAATACATGAAAATTTATTTCGGATGGCGGTAATGTGTACAATCGATTCCATAATTTGCAATAATTCTTCCATCTGTAAACAGAAAAAAAGAAAAAGAATGTTGTTAGTCTCGAAACAAAACAAAACAAAAAACAAAAAGCCCGACTTGTTTCGGCAAAAGGGTTCGATAGAATAAGCATTAGATTAAAAAAATAAGGCCTGGGGTCGATTTGTTCGACTAAAATCCTTCAAGGCGGTGCTCCAGCATGGCCGCAGTCGAATAACTGAAACAAATAAAAGAATTTAATCAC
>NC_068998.1:54806509-54813813 GCF_001194135.2 Octopus bimaculoides
ATAAAATCACCATTGCCAGATTTAAAACTGTTTAAGTAAAGGCTGTCTTTTGGTAAATTTCTTGATTTATTTCACGTAGAGGGCATCTATATTTTGATTTTTGGCTTGTGATTTACTTTTTCTTTTTTTTATATAGTTTCAGCTCAGAACTGCGGCCATCCTGATGCACCGCCGTTAAGAAAGAGTACAGCAGGGTTCGCCATAACCCCCTGCCGGTGTTTCGTGGAGCTTTAGATGTTTTCGCTCAATAAACACTCACAACGCCCGGTATGGGAATCGAAACCGCGATCCTACGACCACAAGTCCGCTGCCCTAACCCCTGGACCATTGCGCCTCCAAAAATCTTTCATCATTAATTTATTTCGGATGGCTGAAAATGAATCTGTTATATAAATTTGGGGAAAATGTTATCCTTTAGTTTAATTTTACCTTAATTTATTTGAAAGTCGACGATTTCAGTGAGACGAAAGCACGGACGCTCTTCTGTTTTTCAATGCAACGGAGCGCAAAAGACTTGTACAACCTCCAAAAGTATTGCAGAAAACTCTTTTTGTCCTGTGATCAAGCAAGCCTTTAACAGCTGAGTCCGATAACTCTGATCTGCGCAGTAGATTTTGCAATTTCATACTCAAGTACTCGGAATCCTGAGGCTGTAAAGTAGAAAAGAGTAAATAAAAAATACATTAATTTTATTACGAAAAACCAGAAGAAAACAAAAACTAAATATATATATACACACAAGGGTTGGTTACGAAGTAAGATTGTATTAAAAGAGGTGTTCAAGTGGGGAACATTGTCATCCATTCTTCCGGTATTGTTAAAATAAAATGCCTACCAACTAATATGTATTATATATATATATGTATGTATATACATATATTCATACATATATATACACATACATATATGCACACACAGACACACATGTACGTACGTACGTATGTATGTATGTATAGCGTAAAAGTGGCGTATATTCTAGTTGTGCTATATGCACACAACACACCGAGGATGGTAAATCTTTCTCTAAACTAACTCTGTTCTTGTAGAGTCATAATATAAGCTACTTCGTAATTCGCTTTCAAATCTAATAATACACATCCAGAAACAAGGATTGTTTCATGTTCCAATCGTATTTTATATAGAAATTACCTAAAATTTGTATATTTATTTTTGAGTGATACTCATATCAGAATAATAAGTTTGGCACGGCGGCACACCTTGTAACAACAACTGCAATTAGCCTTATAAATGATAATATTAGATATTAAATTTTGCGGGTGGATGGGTCTGTTAGCTCTGAGAACGAAACAGAGAAACTGCGGCAAAATTTGGTTATTTGTGGGTTTTGGAACTGTCTGTTGTAAATCACAATTTGATGGGACAATACAAAGAGGGAGGGAATTCCAGAATTCTAAGGTAGAACATACATGGTTTATATAGAAATAAATAACCATAGATTAATGGTTGTGGTGAGATAATGGTACATTAATGCATTTTCCGGAGAAGATTGGGGACAGATGTGAAATGATTGCAAATTGGAATAAAAGAAGCAAAAAAACTGAACGTAGTGTTTGGTACAGCAGCATTCGTCTTCATTTTCCGAAGATACTCTGGCATTGTAATGATCCGAAACTTTGATCTGATTATTTGACAGAATTGTGCTCTACATGGTCCCTCGACCTGCTCTAAATGGTAACAAAATCCCCTTAAAATCACACTCCATGCTCTTAAGAAGTAACACATTAAATAGTTTAGCCTTAGATATACAAAAGACGAGACTATCTTTGATCCTTTGTTCGGAACTTACTTGAAGCGAATAGCAACAACAATAATCTAACATATATAGAGGGAGCCTTGATCTGTTAGAAATAACATCCCACTCTCCCTCGAATCATAGCTTAAGTTATAATAATCTAGTCTTAGAGAGGGACATTATCTTAAGTAAAACGGAATGGTCATGGTTGACATGTCTTCAGGCGTAGGTTTGCTCAGTTAGATTTGGCTTGAAACGATGGTGTTTGAACCAACGTGAGAGTCACTGTGTAGGCATCCGACCTACAAGAAATAGGAGCCAATTCTCCTCCAAAATTGCAGCCAATGAAAGAAAACATTGGATTATGTTCTCTGGAATAAAATATGGCATGGGTATGACTAGAACGTCTTCGTTCATAAGTCTGTCCTGGACTAACCAGAGGATAAAGAACAAGAATAAAAACAGCAACAACGGCATTGACAACAATAACAATAACCACAACAATTTCAACAACAGTTATTCAAACCGTTGTTTAAAGAAAAGTTGAACAAATTCGAACGTATTTGAGCTGAATGCAAATGGCGGCTAACACGAACAATAACAACAACAATATCAACAACAAGAACATTGACAAACCTATGAAGATACACTTAACACTCTTCTTTTTGTTTTTGTTTTTGTTATTATATTATCAACTACATTTCATTATTATGCTGTTACTGTGACATAGTTTTATCCTCCACAATCTTTTTTTTTTCTTTTACATAGAAGCAATTGTCCGAAGCGTCCATATCTTTTCCGTCCCTTCACAGTAAAAGTACATTGGCTGTACAATCGTTTTTATTGTTTTTCTTTCATTCTTTTTTCTTGCCTTCTACATGTGTGTGTGTGTGTGTGTGTGTGTGTGTGTGTGTGTGTGTGTGTGTGTGTGTGTGTGTGTTTGATACTTCAATCTTCTTTTGCGATATTCTTTAACCATGCATTTATGATTTGCAGTTAAGCAATGTCGATTTCGGCATCAAGCCAAGAAAAATCAGTGACTTTATCATTACAACAAAGAAGAATTAATCGCAAGTCACGTTTAAACCAAATCCCGCGTGATCTGCTGCAAACGGCATCTGTTTTCCTTCTGAAAGATGATCAAATTACTGAAGCGGCATTTCGATATTTCCATTATTTTAACTTAGAAAATCAGTTCCAAGAACAAACTTTTCCGATGAGACTAAACAGGTTATTCAAAGAAAAGTCGAACAAATGCAAACCTACTTCTCGGCTGAATGCAAATGGTGACCAACACGAATTTAAACTTTACACGTTGTATTTTTTCGGCTACCGTATCATTGTAGACGAAATATCATCTCTGTTTGTCTCGGAAGCTTTTTCCGTGAATTTAATTATGAAACCGTTATTCTGCTTGTGTCTGTGGAATAAATATTTGCCATTATGACTATCTCCCATTCATCCATTGCCTTGCTGGCAAATAAAAGAAGTCTATACCATCATCAGCATCAACGTCGTCGTCTTCTTCTTCTTCTTCTTCTTCTTCTTCTTCTTCTTCTTCTTCTTCTTCTTCTTCTTCTTCTTCTAATTCTTCTTCTTCTTCTTCTTCTTCTTCTTCTTCTTCTTCTTCTTCTTCTTCTTCTTCTTCTTCTTCTTCTTCTTCTTCTTCTTCTTCTTCTTCACCACCACCATTTCGTCCGTCTTTATGTTCTGAGTACAAATTCCACCGAGGTTGACTTTGCCTTTCATCCTTTTTAGGATCGATAAAATTAGTACCAGTCGAGTATTGGGGTCGATACAATTGACTTACCCCTCCCCGAAATTGCTGGCCTTGTGCTAAAATTTAAGTTTTTTGTTGTAAAAACAAACAACAGCGTTTTCTACTAAATAAATCAACGGAAAATGTTTCAATACAATCGTATTTACAGTTAAGTGAGGTAACAGGCATCAATACTCTAATTCTTTCGCTAATATATTATAGTTAGAGGAAGGCAAAGTGAAGCCATCTTCGTATTCTCCCAGGGAAATTCCATGACAAGCATAGAACACTTGTCAAAGAAGTCGCCAGAGGTCGTCCATCAAGTTGGTAGCGCATCTTCTCTTTATAGAACGAGGAAGACATCACAAACTAACTGAATCGATGTCAATCAAACGAAATACATGTAAACTAGGCATTCGCAAAAATTCAAAACACACACACACACACACACACACACACACACACACACACACACACACACACACACACACAAACAGAGTCAATGTAGTGGTATTGAGATACTTTCTAAAAAATATAAATATGCATTCTCTGTTCATTCATTGTTGAATAAGAATAAATAAATTCTTAGAAGTTCCAAACGAAAGTACACGGACGATAGTTCCAGGCGAAAAACTACAAACGATATATAAGCTGGGCATTTGCTGCAATTCAAAACTAGCTATGAAAAAATGTCGGTCTTGTAGTATTTTGATGCTAACGTTGGTGTTCTAGAAATCTTGATGTTTCGACGGAACAATCCTTCCGTCAACGAAATACGAGTCGTTTTAACACTCAGATATCAACCAGAACACAAATCTCACGATATCGTCACGGTTTTATTTTCTTTCACGAGTATGCTTTCGACAAATAAGCATTCACTATGCATGGTCTGATGGAGATTTGGTTGCTATTTCCAGCAGCCGAGCGACCACGTGAAGGTTCTTTCATTGGTTGTCTTAGTGATTCTTGTATTGTCGTTGCCTCGTCCGAGCTCAGAGTATTGATTGTGCAGACCTATGAATCAACGAACTCCATTTGAGGGCCATCGTTCCCTGGATTATATTATAAAATGTGTCCTTCCATTTTTATAAAGCAGGATCGAATATTTGCTTGTTATTTTTAGCAAATCAAGCTACTATATAGTACCTCCCTCATGAGTGCTCTCTTTTTTGACTAAAGTTCTTGTTTATTCTATTGATCCTTATTGAGAAGACATTTAAAGGCGCTCCAGCCGTGACTTTCTCGTCTACTTTTTCTTATTTTTTTAACAGTGTATCTAGGACTACATACAATGTGATCTTTCTTTTTTTTTAATGGCAGAATGTTAAATGAGGGAAACTTGACTGCTGTTGACTCTATCACATTTATTTCATTCTTGTTAATGTTTAATCCCAGGTCAACTATTATTGGGCAGACCTATAATCATAGACGTTTCAGCCGTGACCATCTCATCTGCATTTCAGACATTTTTATGTTCTTTACTTTTATTTCATTTTAAATAATAGGGTCAGGGTCAGAGTTTGAGCTCTTATTCTTTATTGTATTAGCTAAGTCTGTTGTAAACTTCTAGATGATTCGTAATACATGGGGCTGCCTTGCGAAAATCTCCCAACAAACACGAACGATTTTGTATGCTTCATTCAAGAAATAAACGTAGCATCATTTATAATATATTTGTTGCTTTTTAAACAATAGTTTTAGAAGGCTACTGTAACGTTGTGAGGAGGTTAGATATCAAAATAGCAAATATATTGAATTATGACCTTAAAATATCTAATGGAACTGATATTTCGGGTAAGAATCCCCTTTGTTATAGTGATTTTGAGTTCCCTTAGACTTTGGATATGTTTAAAAGAATAAGAAAAAGGGAGAAGGAAGACGCAGAGAAAACAATTCCTCGTTTAGGTTTGGTTCCTTTCTCTTTGTGTTTATTTCTGTTCTCTTCTAACACAAATATATGTATGCATGCCTTTGGACAGTTTTATTTCAAGATTTCTTGCCAATAGCGAAAGAGTCGGTTTCTAACCTAGATCCAAGGTCCCTTCATTGGAATTTCAACAACAGGGTGTTTTTGTTTGTTTGTATGTATGTGTGCAGATTTGCATGTTTTGCTTTATGTATTCTCATGCATAGAGTTGCATATCTAGACATGCATGTATGTCAATGAGTAAAGGAACGCTTCATACAGAGACACACACACACACACACACACACACACACACACCGGACACACCAGACCCAGAGTAAGAGAGAAAGACTCATAAAAATGGCGGAGGAGGAGGAGGAGTAAATAATGACAAAGTTATTGTGGGTGGAGTTATACAAATGAAAGATTTGCTTTATTTAAATTTATTTTAAAGTAGAAAATATTTTTCTTTCGAAAATTATATTCATTTCATCATTTTGTATAAACACAAAGAAATTTGAAAAAAGTGAAATTTTAATTATTGTATGAATGCCATATTTCCTGATATTACTCTATGGAGACAAAAGTATACTTTCAAAGATACCTGTCATGTAACGGGTAGCACCCAAGTATGTGTGTGTGTGTGTGTGTGCTTGTGCGCACGCACGCGCGCGTGTGTGTAGGAATAGAGAACAATTGTCTTTGGATTTTTCATTCTTTCTTGATAGTTTGTTTTTGTTGCCACAATGGAAGATATATCACCTTTTATGCTTCTTCTAAAGAGTTTGTCTTCTGGAGTGTGACTTGCAAAATCCTGTAGGATGTAATGATCCAGTGGGATGCAATGGTCCAGTGCGATCACTTGACCAGACATCGGAAACCGGACATTGTTGTGGTGAATAAAAAAGAAAGAACATGCATGATAATCGACATAGCATGTCCCGGTGACAACAGGGTCAAGAAGAAAGAAGAAAAATAAACAACTATGACGATTTGAAGTGGGAAATACGAAGGTTGTGGTCAATGAAGAGAATAGACGTGATACCTATTGGAATTGGTGCTCTTGGAAGTATCAGCACTCAACTAGCAACGTGGCCGAAAAAAATCGGTGAAAGTGTGAAGGTAGAACACCTCCAAAAACCAGCATTGCTTGGAAGTGCAAGAATACTTCGCAGGGTTCTTGAAGCATGACCAGTAAACAAATGTCACCTTAGTCTGCTGGCTGTGGACAGCTGATACTTTCTATCATACCCAGCAAAATAAGCTGTGAGTTTTCATACAATAATAATAATAATAATAATAATAATAAGTGTGTATCTATGTGTATATGTATGCGTGTGTGTATGTATGTATGGATGTATGTATGTATGTATGTATGTATGTATGTATGTGCGCACATGCATAGATGTTAAAAGTAAAGACACTTTCAACAAAAACCGCCAGTCCAAAGCAGACAATAAAAAGGAAAGAAGACTTCAGAGACAAACTGATCAAAGTTTGCCTTAATAAGATCGGATTAATTATTTAGAAATCAATGATGACATAGAAAATAGTGCGACTGGAACGGTGCTGCCAGAAGTGTAAGTTAGACAGACGTCAGCCCAATTTAGTAGTCCTAGATCTTCGAAACCGGATGTTTCGTTGTCGGACATTTCATCGTTAAGTTACAGAAATTTATCGTTTAAATTTACAGTGTAAATGAAAATAAAGTTAATGAAAATAAGGTTTTGTTTTTTAAACGATTGAATTTTATTTTCATGAGAAAATAGTTAAAAGTTGAAGTGAATCTAACAGTTTTTTTGGGGTTTTTTTTAGGAAAAAAAGTAAAATTCAACGAACCAATCCGGTAAAAGTTTGGCGATCAAAAGACTGGACACTACTCTCTA
>NC_068998.1:54815251-54816270 GCF_001194135.2 Octopus bimaculoides
TTTATTTATTTATTCACTAAATTAAATTACTTTCATAGATTAAAAGTTCAATTCTTCCCCCTCCTCCCCCCACCCATCACTGTTTCTGCAATTTTCTCTCAAATTTCTCCAAGCGACATCTTTCTCCCTTTTAAACTTACAATTCTTGCTTTTTTTTTCCTTTTTTTTTCTTATTGACAATGTTTTTGTTGGTGCCATTGTTGTTGTTGTTGTTGTTGCTGTTGTTGTTGTTGTTGTTGTTGTTGTTGGTCTTGCTAACGTTGATGTCTTCTCTCGTTCGTATTTACATCGTTCTTGTTCTTCTGATTGATGTTGTGCTTATTGTCGCTGTGATTTTTATTGTTATTGTTTCTTGTTTTTATTGACGTTGTTGTTGTTGTTGTTGTTGATCTTTTTGTTGTTATTTGTTTTTCTTGTCCTTTTTTTTTGCCGTTTTTATTCTTACATTTTCTTATTTACTCTCTTATTGTTATTGTTGCTGTTGTTGCTGTTGGTGTTCCTACTCATATTATTTCTCGTTCTTATTCGCATCGTCGTTGTTGATGTTATCTAGACCCAGGTGAACCTTAATCGAAAGTCATGCCGGCCGTGACCGTCCCGACCAGTTACTACATTATCCAATAAACCGTTACCGTTGTTAAAGAAGTTAGACTACGATTTGAGGGAGATCTGATTGCTGTTTCTAGCATATTCAAAGAAAATGTAGGGGGTAGGGAAATATTTCACTGCTATTTCCAGCAGATCTAAAGACCAAGTAGAGGTTCCCTTACTGTAGTAGTAGTAGTAGTAGTATAAGTTGTTGTTGTTGTTGTTCCTCTTGTTCTTGTTCTTATTGTTCTTGTTCTTGTTGTTTTTGTTCTTGGTGTTCTTGTTCTTGTTGTTCTTGTTCTTGTTCTTGTTCATCTTCTTGAAATCTTTCTATGGGTACATAGTTCCCCCCTTTTCTTTGTTATAAAATAAGTGTGCTCGCGCACAAGCGCGCAGCTTAGAGGGAGCACTGATAATTCCAGAGTAACAAA
>NC_068998.1:54816358-54820971 GCF_001194135.2 Octopus bimaculoides
CTTTCTATGGGTACATAGTTCCCCCCTTTTCTTTGTTATAAAATAAGTGTGCTCGCGCACAAGCGCGCAGCTTAGAGGGAGCACTGATAATTCCAGAGTAACAAACTAATGGATTTTCCGATATGGATATATATCTATATCATCGATGCCACATACTTAATATATGTATGTTGTTAAACGCTTTTTGGTTGCGGTATTTCGTCCAGGGAAAGTCCCTTTAAAGGCTTGAAGAACACATTATACTTCAAAACCAGGCGAAACCAATCGCTCTAGGAGTGAACGAGAACAACAGGCATCGTTATTCCGCTGTTATTTCAATTCATTAGTACCGTATAATCGACTGGCCCACGAGAGGATTTCAAATCCTTGGGCTGAACTATATACATAATCAACTACCCCCCCCACCCCCACCCCAATGTCAGACCTTGTGCCTATAATAGAAAGGACTATTATAATTTTTGTGAAATCACTCTGACTGTAGCATAACTTCCGGTTTGGTTCGCTCTTTCTCTCTCAGCAATGGTCATATGCTTGTCTAACGAGTTGACAGCTATCATGTATGAATGTTTGTAATTCTCTTTCCCAATTTTAATTAGTAAATCTTGACCCATCCATCTCAATGTAGCCAACTTTGTCTGTAGGTATTCTCCATTTTGTTATCCTGTTCCAGATTATTCTGGTCACCACACCATACCTCGCGAGAAGACAATAACTCGATGACATTCTCTCACAGTTGGCAATGATGTGGTTGATGTCTTGGCCTCGCACAGCCTACATTTGTTGTCTGTCAATGTTTTCTGCCTTTTCTGTCGTAGGTAAACGGTGGGCATCTCTTGTTCTTGGATTCCATGGATGCAGCCTTCAAAATGGGGTGTCATATACTTGTTGGTACTCCATGCCAAGCTTTTGACAGGATCAAACACTTCCACAGTTTTCGTTTTCCGTGCCAAGTACTATCCTCTCAGTGACTTGCTCAATTTTTTTTTTACTTTGTTCTTCTGATAAATAGATTTTATTAATGTTCCTTGGGGAGAGATCTGTATCATCTCTTAAGTACTTCTCAAGTTCATTAGCTATCCTAATTATGTTACTAATTTCATGGTCATATGTATGTATGTATGTATGTATGTATGTATGTATGTATGTATGTATGTATGTTTGTATGTATGTATGTATGTATGTATGTTTGTATGTATGTATGTATGTATGTATGTATGTATGTATATATGTTTGTATGTATGTATGTATGTTTGTATGTATGCACTCGCATAAATATTTCTCAAAACCGCCCACAAAGACTTAAAACAACCATTTTCTAAAAATAAAAAAAAATTTCGTCTTTTAAAATAAGTTTCTGTAGAAGAAATTTACGAATAAATACTTGTTTTTCTCTGTGTGTGTGTGTGTGTGCTTATACTGGGTAATATGGTAATGAATAATAACGATGAAAGTACAACAATGTGATGAAGAAATAGAATTTTTCTGATAACTCCAACATAGAATAAAATATAGCGAAGCTGTAATTAAACCGTAATTAAAATGGAAGACTTCAATGGAAAGGACGGCAGAGAAAACCCCGTTGGTACGACATATTAATTCCGATTCTGTAATCCAAGAAATTTGGAATTGTGTAAATGTATGAATTTTAAACATACACACACATAGAAAATCTGCCTTTTATAGATAAAATACATAATTATAACAAAGGATTGGCTATATGCCTCACTACGCACTGTAAAAATAGACGCCAAAAGACGCTATTACCACCTTAAAATCTCCGAGAATAACACCACATTTTAGACTAGCGTCCATTTTTACAGTGCGTAGTGAGGCACATAGTCAATCTCTTGTTATAATTATAAAATATTTTGTAAAATTTACCTATGAGGTTTTTATTACTGCGTTGACCACCTGGTAAAATTATTAATGATTTTTACCCTTTATTATAATACACACACACACACACATATGTATGTATGTATGTATATATATATATATATATATACACACGACGGGGTGTTGCAAAGTTCCTGGTTTAAGGTATCGCGAAAGGCCTGGTTGGAGGCCCAACCTTTCGAGTTCTTTTACAGGGCTTAGAAAAACTGAAGGGCCACTGCAATAAATGTGTGAATCTAAGAGGGGAATATGTTGAATAAAATCATAATTAACAGATCCCTTCTTTTACTCAAAGCCAGGAATTTTTCAGCCCCACCCCTCGCATATATAATGATGGGCTTTCATACAGTTTCCATCAACTAAATTCCCTGTCAAAGCATTGGTCGATCCTGAAACTTAATTTAATAACACTTGCCCGAGGTTCCATGCAGTAGAATTGAACCCGAAACTTCGTGGTTGCTGAGCGAACTTCTTAACCAGGTAACCACGCCTGCGCAGAAATACGAAACAAATGTGAATATTTACACAACGAAGAAGAAATGTAGGAAGCTGGAAATAAGAAAGAAATTGAAGCCAAATGGAAAACAATTAACATTTGTATGTAAAACATTGCAAAAGAAAACACTTTTGTGAAAGGGAAAAAGAAAGGAAGGGAAATGGAGGATTGATAAAATTCTATGTAAAAGAGAAGAAAAGAGTAAACGAATAATGAAGTAGACAGATATAAGATTCTAAATGAAGACAACTGTTCCGAATGTAGAGAAACTAAAAACCAATTAAAGGAAAGAAATGTGTGATACAATAAAAGAGATCACAACAATAAATGCATGAGTGCAGCGTTGAAGAACGTTGAAGACAATACGGAATACACTATTTGATGGTGAGTGTTTCTAGAAGGGACGAATATATAAAAGAAGTGTGATGAGAATAGAGCATCTATGGCCAATATCGTAGCCGTTAATAGAAGTGTGAAAAGAAGTAGGAAAAGCCAATAAAGTCAATGAAGGATGGAAAGGCAAAGATGAAATAGCAATAGCATTGGATAAGCGCATAAGCACAATCTTGATCTAATAACAGACTTGCGTAATGCAATATATGGAGATGGACACATACCGAAATGAAACAATCCATAGATTACTCTAATACCAAAGAAACTAAAAGCTCCAGACTTCGCAGAGTTTCGTGAATTCGATGACAAAACTATTACTTAAAATCCTCCAACCATTCCACCAATCTTGTTTACTTCAAAATTACGCTGCAGAATTTGACGGCGATCCAACAACCTATCGATACCCAGATCAAGAAGAAGAAATACAGTCGTCTAGGACACACCCGACGGAAACATGTTTCCAATATTACAAGGCAAGCGAGGCGGCAACCTAGCAGAACCGTTAGCACGCCGGGTAAAACGCTTAGTGGAATCTCGTCCGTCCTCACGTTTTGAGTTCAAATTCTGTCAAGGGCGATTTTGCCTGCCATCCTTGCGGGGTCGATAAAATAGGTACTGCGAGGAATCGCAACTCTGCCAATCCGTCGCCTTTAACAAAGAATTACAAACAAACAAAATGAATAAAGTCAATTGTAAAGTGGCTTTGGACCAGGAATTGGAACTGGCGAGTGAATACGTAACCTGAGGTCCAGACGTGAAAGAGTTCTAATCATGGATCGAAATTTTAAAAACTGCCTTACAGGTGAAATTAAGGGATTTGACGGACTATACCATGCAAGGATAATCAAACGCATATCTCAAGGCGTTTGATAAATACTGCCAAATAATATTTAAATGCTCTGAGAACAAAAAGCAATGGTAAGAAGTGAACAGAGGGATAAAGCTACGAAGGAGTCAGACAATGTGTGTTCCATCGTCGAACGTATTCAATCTGTTCACTGAGGAGGTCTTCAGAGAAACAGAAGACATACAAAGAATATGAACTGAAGGTCGTAACATGAACAGTATCACGTGTGTAGACCACACTGCCTTTCTAACTTTCAATAGATACGTCTCATAGAACGGAATGAAAATGGATGTGATGACAATAAAATCTATGGTAATTTGTAAGGAACAACAGTCACAAAAATAAATATTAGAATTGAAGGAAGCCAATTGTATAGACAAGAAAGATAATATACCTGGGATATATGCAATCAGAAAAAGTGGGGAAATGTGAAGCAGAAAGCAAAAGAAAGATTGAGATGGTTTGAAATTGAAATGAGAAGTTGTGAAACATTCTGACATCAAGAAACATTAATATGGAAAGGGAAAAAAAGATAATTAAGGTGTCATGTATGATGCACTTTGTTAATTTCCATGTTTCAGTTCCATACGGCAAAGTATTATCAAGTAGATTAACATGTCTTTGAGATACGTACATATAGAATACTTTTGAGAATATCGTGGACAGAACACAGGACCAGTGATGAAATATCAAGATGGGAAAGAAGTAATAAGATTTTATTAGGCACCATCAAAGAGAGAAAAGTTAAAATATTTTGGACACTTAATTAGAAAACTGGATTAGACAGGTTTTTAATGAAGGATAAAATGAAGGGGGAAAAAAAGAGAGAAAATGGAAAATCGACATAGACAAAAATGATCGGAATGGTGATCCATGGTATTCAACCTGATTAGAGTGAACGATACAAATGGACATACATGCATATATGTATATATATGTACATACATACATACATACATAGATGCATACATATGTATATAT
>NC_068998.1:54821347-54822972 GCF_001194135.2 Octopus bimaculoides
TATATATATATATATGAGTATGTATGTATACATATATACGTATATGTATGTATATCAATTTGACCCACCTCTCTCTCGATATGTATGCATACATATATATATCGAGCATATGAAACCAGAAAACAGGGTTAAGTAATTGTGAAAATAGTTTTACTCATTCGAAACTGTTAATGAATACATTATCCTTTATTCCTGAAACTTATTAAATTTTAAAAATATTTTATAAAAATAAGTATAAATCGAAGTATCGATTGGTAAAGTACCAATGGAAATATAATTATTCTTAACATGTGTGAAAACTACGAATGGCCAGAGGAATCCCACCCATCCAAATAACTGGAACTTCCAGGGATGCGGTGATAAAGAAATAGTATCAAGAGTTGCTACGAGTCACAATATGTACGATATTTACTCTGTTCCTATCATTGTCTTGGCAATTATGAACATATTTCCATGTCAGAACCTCAGGGTATACAATATTTGGGGCTTGACCAACTAGAGCATAAATAGAACTATTTAGGGAGCTTCCAACTCTTGAGTATCCTCCATGAAATTAACCATCGGCAACGTAGAATTTGTCAGTTCCTGCTCTTGGGATTTATTGATTGACATAATAAAACTTATTGTGTTCTAGAAACTGAAGTTTTCTAAATCGAAAAGATACGATTCTTGAAACGAGTGGGATTCTGGATATAATTGTATATTCTTTCTTCCTACACTCAGTAAGAATAGTAGTTTCGATGATATGTGCCATAAGCGTCTTCAACCCCAGTCTTGTGCCATTGCATAGGCGCATTTGATCAAAATCATTCAATAACCCCATATTGAGAATCCCCATTTTTAGGCGATTCTCAATAATAGCAGAATAACTTCACTCTTGTTTGAGAGCAATAAGCTTCTCATAGTCATTTGTACTTGCTAAACCAAGTCGGGCACTTTAAAACCTATGGAATGGAATAACTTGAGAGCTATTTAAACAATATTTGTTCGGACAGCTTTCATGTCGTCCCTCTGCACTCAATCAGTGTTTCACTTTGATCGCCTCCTTTCTGATGAACATGTCCCCTTACACTTGACATCTGAATCCGAGACCTAATTCGACTTTTCAGATCCCAGAGTCCAAAACGTTGAGATGTTTGTGAAGAAGGCGAGATCCGAAACTTCATAAAACTTCAAATAAAACGACAAGCAAGTAAACATTTATCAAAGAACCCTTTAATTAAACAGGAAATGAATCAACCGCCGCACTGAGAATGCCATGAGTTTGTTGTTAGCCGTGTTCACGTCTGAAAAACTTAATCTGTTAACATCAAACTTTTCACTAACTCTCTCCAACAAAGGCATAGTCTCGAATTTTCTTATAAATTCCAGTTTTTGGTTCACAGATTGGGTCACGTGCTTATTCTTGGCTTTATTGCATTCTCTTCGAACCATCCTGTAAAATACGAAATATCTGACTTGTTACTTGCAATTTGATTTTCACAATGAAACACACTTTACTTTTCCCACCAACACAAAAATTTATTCTTTTCCTTCCTTCCTCTCTCTCTCTCTCTCTCTCTCTCTCTCTCTCTCTCTCTCTCTCTCTCTCTCTCTCTCTCTCTCTCTCTCTCTCTCTCTCTCTC
>NC_068998.1:54823677-54825628 GCF_001194135.2 Octopus bimaculoides
TATATATATTATATATATATATATAATGTACGAGAAAGCCAAAGTGTAATGCTTTCGTTTTCTCCGATGTGGATTAAAAAGTTTACTGCGGAAAATATTTTCGCGGAAGTAAAAAAGAGGAAAATTGGAGGGTGAAGTTTAAAGAGACTAAAATATTGAAAAATAATACGATTTGGGTTGCTTATTCCGAAATTTGATCTGCTTATTCCGAATATATGATGTACGAGGTGATATCAAAAGGTTTCCGTACTAGTTGTGTCTAATAAAAAATATCTAAGTTTTATCATCATCTCCTTCGACATTGTCACTTTGCACAGCAAAACACCGGTCTCAGCGTTCTTGCCACTTTTGCAATCCAGCCTGGGAGTCGTTTTCCGTAAGCGAGTCTAGGACCTTCTGAGATTCACTCTTGACCTCGACAATGGTGTTAAACAGTGACCTTTGAGCTGCATTTTCATCTTGGGGAAGAGATAGAAGTCCATAGATGCTAAACCTCGTGAAAAGGACGTGTGCGGAAGCGATACCATGTTGGTTTTGGCGAGAAGTTCACATGTGAGGCGAGTTCGGTGACAAGGTGCATTGCCGTCGTGAAAAATCCAATTCTTCGCGCTCCACGGATCCGGTCGCTTTTGGTGAATGTCCTTCTTCAAACGCTTCAAAACGTCGCAGTAGAACTCTCGATTGACGGTCTGGCCCGGGAGGGGACGAATTCTCGATACACAATACCATATTTCCGGGGTTGACGACAGTAGCAGGTCTTCCAGATCGCTCATCCTCTTCCAGATTGCTCATTGTCTTCCACGACGGCTACAGCCTCTTGTATTGCTACTGCTACTTCTGCTACTATTGTTAGCCAATCTTCAATGAGGAAGAACAACTGCTTGAACTGTTGTTGATGCTACTTCTGTGAGCCAACAGCAATCAGAAGAACGCGAAACAGCAGCATCAAGAGATTTTTGATAAAAACGTGAACTTTTAGGAAAGATATTACGTAAGATAAATTTAATTGAATTTATTTCAAATAATTTTTCCGCTTTATTTCAGTGTGATGAAATCGTCTTTTAAAACGATTGAAAACGGTAGAGTATCTTGGTAAAAATGTACATGCTTTCTTTCTTTTGTCCATGGTAAAATTTTCAAAGCAATTTTTCTTTTCGGTTTTTTTTCTTTTAATACATATTCATTCGTGTGAAACTTCCTAACCTTTTCAATGTGTGTGTGTGTGTGTGTGTGTGTGTGTGTGTGTGTGCGTGCGTGCGTGCGTGCTCTCTTTGTTTACGAAAACAACATTTTCTTGATAAATAGACATGTCAGTATCCATACAGGATATATGCAGAACAATTCCTTGACAGATCTCAGAGACATCATATTGAGTCATCCAATAACTCTGTTCAATAAATATAGTGTGAAAACTAACATGTCGACTTTACGCCATTCCTCAAACCAGTTTACACTTGCCTTCCAAACCAATCTTCATTTAGGACGCACAGTCAAAAGATGTTACTTCACTCAAACGTTTCGCATTCTGGGCTCATTTATAAATATTAGACGGTCGTATCAATCGTTGCCTGTTGTATCCCAAAATAACTTATCATCTATCTCTTACCTTTTATCTTTCACTTGTTTTAATCACTGGACTGCGGCCATGCTGCAGCACCTCCGTGAAGGGTTTAGTCAATCAAACCGCCCCCAGTACTTATTTCTTGTGAAGTGATAGTGGGAGAACACACACACACACATGCAGACAAACAATATATATTGTACAATATGTATGTACGACAGGCTTCTAGACAGTTTCCATTAAACAAATTCACTCCCAAGACATTAGTCAGCCTTGGCCTATAGTAGAACTGTCTTGTCCAAGGTGCCATGCAGTGGGACTGATTTCGAAACCACGTGATCGCAACACGAGCTTGTTAACCATTTAGTCACATATATATATATATATATA
>NC_068998.1:54825887-54829973 GCF_001194135.2 Octopus bimaculoides
GATTATGGTTGTGTGTGTGTGTGTGTGTGTGTGTGTGTGTGTGTGTGTGTGTGTGTGTGTGTTTAAATGATTGAATATTTGATGGCCGCTACAAATAGTGTTAATGAATTAAGTTCATCTTTGTAAACAGATGGTTTAAACTGTGTGATGCATATTTTAATGATGGAGATCAGGAATTTGTCATTTGACGATTATCTCAAATCTAAACCAATTAATTCCGATGTGACTAAAAGAAAACAAAAAAGACATCAGAAGTCGTTTGGTTGATGTTGTTGTTGTTGTTGTTGTCCCTGGTTGACCTGGCTGTTGTTGCTTTTTCGATCCACATCCGCTCGTGCTCAACTGGAACGCCTTTAATAATCAGCCTGATTTGGTCGCGCAAAACTGTGGTCTAAGACGTTCCCAACGTGACCGTCTTATCTTATTTGTTTACATATTTGTCATAGTGTCTCCAAATATACGATATCGAGTTTTAAAGAAGACAACAGATTTTGAATTAAGTGACATTTGGTTGGTATTCCGGCCTATAGATATCCCCTACCCTTTGTCATTGCTGACAACCCCTAAAACCATGACAGTTGCAGGAAATTTTGTATGCATAACACTTGGAACTTCAGAAAGATCTGCACATAACCAGCTGTCATTTTTCTGTTGACTTTTTGATCTTGGTCGAAGTTTTTCTCGTTTGAGAAAAACCAAATCAAATCTTCTGCTGGATTTTTCAGTTTGTTTTCAGAGCCTTTTAGATCTAATGTAGTGATTTTCTTTTGCCTTTTCTGACAAATTGACCTTTCCTCATCATATAAGACTTATATCTGATGTCTTCGTGGACAACAGTTTTGACTGTTCCTTCTAACACATGGAAATCTTTTGCAATTGACCTCATGGACTTTCTGGGATTATAATCAATGGTCTGTTGAACTTGCTCGATAAATTCAGGTGTTTAGAAGAATATGGAAATTTTTTTTTTTTCATCTTTTCGTTCTTCTTCTTCCCCTCCTACACCTTCAATGGGATACTACATCGTATGTAAGGACTAATGTCCAGAAGTCACGCTTAGACAATGCTTCGCTGAAAAGATCTAATAAGAACAAAATATATAGAGTTGTCCTCGCGAATTTAAGCATTTCACTAACTCCTCACCACGGCATTTAATTAATTTTGATTATTCTAAAATGTCAGAGTCGTCTCTCTTGTCTTTCCTTGACGGAATTGATAATTTCGGAAATGATTATTTTCAGTACTAAGGGTATCGTTTTAATTCAATTCACGGGCTTTCTCCATGAAATGTGCTAGCAACCATTTTACTCATTTGTAAGTATGGATTGTTGGATTCTGTAAAACTACTTTTGTCCCTATGACCTTGAAGATTCTAGTACTCACAATACATTCGTCTACAAGCTGTAGATATCCAATCAATATCTACAGACTATTACTTTACATTATATTTACGGACTGTATCACTAATAAGCATCTACGAGCAGCGTAATTGCAGATTTCATTTACAAGCTGTCATTATAGTTTATACATATGCATAAGGATTGTCTGCTTAACGTCACTAAGTGTCTGACAGACGATCACGTGTCAGTAACAATATACAAAATAAAACCAAATTATCCATTAATCTATTTAACATATTGTTCAAATAATTCCAAAGAATCCAACCATTTTCCTGCTTTCTTATTAAATTATAAACGTGTGACATGATTTCTAAGTTTGCAACTAAATAGAATTACTTCTAGTGTCGTGTTCTTTACGCTGTCACCTTTGAACTAAATGTTGTGCCATTATTGAATACCAGGTAGATTTGTGGTGATAATACGAGCTTAATTTGCTCGGCTTATTCTCAGCAAACGTTAAAAGGTCAACAACGCTACATATAAAAGCTAACAAAGAACAAACGTAATATGGCAAACAACCAATGCATAAAAATACAAGATTTCTTTATAGACGTTTCTCTTCTACACGGCAGCAGCATTCAAATATATATCTTGGGTGTTGCGTGAACATGGGACGAAATTATCGAGTCTTTATTTACAATTTGTTGCCGGAACTCTTCTGTTTCTACGAAAGAAAATATTACGCAAATCTTCGTAGAAACTGAAAAAACTATGTTTAGACGTTCTTTATCATTACAAAAAAAAATGTTTAGGCAGTAACACGTGAATACTTTGCTGAATTTTAGATCATATGATTCAGAGATCGTCTCCGGCCATTTTGTTTGCTGTTGTGAAACACAATATATTTGCTTAAAACGACTAAGGAATAGAATGAAAACTTACCCATAGATGCATTATAACATCAGGTGACCTGAGACTTTGTCCACAGAATCTCAGGTTATTACAGAGATTTCAAAACTTATAAGGAATAGTTTTAACAGTTAGACCGCCCGTCGATGTCAAACCAATGAAAAACGCTAACACATATCTATTTTGAAGAAATTTTTGAAAGCCTGCATAACACGTAAAAAGAGGAATGTCCAGTGGTTATTGGGGAGCAACGGATCCTGGAATTTGTAGACAATCGTGAATTACATGATGTCCCACAATATCAAATTAAGCGAGAGAAGACAAGTGATATGTTATCCAAAGAGAAAATATCAAAATTTCCAAGGTCAACATACCCAACACCGACTGATTCTGGTGGAGAGTTGTTTCTTACCATCATACGAGTTAAAGTTGGAAAATAAAGTACCAGAAATATGCGGTGGGCAATTTTATTTTTGATTTTAGAAACTCGATGATATTCTTTGAATAATGTTCATTAAATTGTAACTGAGAAACTGTGTCGAAGCTGGTGCAAAATACAAAATATTTATCGGATGAAACTGAAAACTTAATCGTTATGTTTAAACGGAATTCTTTAGAATTGTATGGGTTAGTCCAAATATTCAGTAAGTGTAAGTTCATTCTGTTGTATTTCCCCGGCAAACAAAAAAGACTGATTTACATTCAACAGCCAACACTCCTCCATCATCAAATATTTCAAGCAGATTTATAACAGTAAAATTTGATGATGTCACTGCCTCACCAGAAATGTTGATAATTTTCCTTTGCCACACAGCAAATAATTTATTTTACATGTATTTATATTTATATTTCCTTTGGGTTGCTTGTTGCTAACGCAGACGCCCACAACGCGTTCCTTGTATTCTCGATTTTAACTTATTTAAACGAAAGAGTTTTCTTTCGGCTGTTGCAACCCAAGTCTCTCTACGCCGACGACGACGACGGCGATTGCTTTCTTTTTCCTTCTTTTTTTTTGTTCTCATCTGCTGCATATATCTCAACAACATCAGTTGCACTTGAATTCATCTTCATTTTATCAACTAAATCGGAATTTATTTGATTATTGGTAATGCCATTATTCTTTTCTCTTTTTCTTTTTGCAGGTACCAACCATTTTTTCTAATTTCATCAACGTAAAAACACGACAGCGCAGAAAATACTGAAAAAAAACCAAATGTTTTCGCCAGTTTGGAATTATCATGAAATTCTTCTGCACAACCAATGTAGCGAGTGTGTAGAATATAGAATACGTAGCAGCTGATATAAATTTATTATTTCATAGATTCAAAAAGAAAATCATTGTTACTGCTGATTAATTAGATTAGAGTTGTCAATTTTAAAAAGGATAAGCTGGCAAAAGGATATCCGTTCGAGTGTTGCGGCCTTTATTCCATATTTGGAGTCAATATATTGCGAACACGTTTATGTATGTATATATATATATATATATATATATATATATATATAGATATATATTTATATACAGAGAGAGAGAGAGAGAGAGAGAGAGAGAGAGGGAGAGAAAGAGAGATTTATATATGCATACAGTTATATATATGTATATATGTATATTATCTATCTATCTATCTATCGATAATGTTATTGATATTTCTCATTGAAAATCTCTGGAGTGTCCCTGATACTAGAATTTCTCTATAAAAATAAGATTCCTGGGGGTGGGGGAGATGTGTACATGAATCGCATTACAATCGGGAAGTATGGTATAATGTCGTCCAATTCGAAGAAGTCAGCGTGTTTTGCGAAATGGCTGTGTGATTAAGGCACTCGCTTCACGACT
>NC_068998.1:54830257-54840921 GCF_001194135.2 Octopus bimaculoides
ATTCTAGCGTATCCCTATAGTACGGAATTTACAGACAAGTCTTTATCGTCTCACACAAACTGTCCTGATGCAATCCCACTCACCTACAGTTCGATCCAAGATAAATATATTCCAACAGTTATAGAATCGATCTTTTTATGGTGGATAAATAATCATAAAACATCTCTGGTTTCTGTAATGTCAAGCAAATGAGAAACTCCTTCATTTATCACAGAACCTTCATTTATCACAGGGAACATTTTCCAAGGATATCTGCCCCCCACAGCTTGGTTAATCGAGACACACAGAGTTACTGAAATATGGATGAAAAACAATATTTAGTAGATTGTCTCATCACTATGTCGTCAAATACGTTTAAGTCTGTACTTGTCCGAGAAGGTGTAATAAGACCGAAACACGTCCAAGTTTGTCTCCTGTAATTACCGAAATTAAGAAAATAATAAAGTTCGTCAATTAACACCAAGCGCTTTCACAGAAACTGCTATATGTTACAGAAACGAGATACACATACGCACGCTCGCATGCACACACACAAGAGATTTATATGTGTGTGTGTGTGTGTGTGTGTGTGTGTGTGTGTGTACATATATATATTATAGTTTAATAAAGAAGACGGAATGTACCAAAAAAAAAGAGAATTTATTACCACAGCAATTGTACATCTTGAATGTGCAGTGCCCCCTTGTGGGCGTGAAACGATACAATAACACCAGATGCAATGCACAATGCATAGAAGATTCCTCAGGCGAGATAATATGGTTTTAAGCTGGGAGATTTACATTCCAGTTTCGCTGTATTAAGAGATTTCATCAGTTAGAATAGATGCACAGACAGACAGACGCGCACATTCATTCGTTTAAATCAATGCAAAGACAGACAGACGCGCACATTAATAAGTTTATCCATGGGTGCGCGTATGTGATTGGCTGACACACATATACGTAACATACTCTGACATGTACCCATGGATAAACTTATTAATGTGCGCGTCTGTCTGTCTTTGCATTGATTTAAACGAATGAATGTGCGCGTCTGTTTGTCTGTGCGTCTGTCTTACTGATAAAATCTCTTAATACAGCGAAACTGGATTGGAAATCTCCCAGCTTAAAACTATATTATCCCACCCGAGAAGTCTTCTATGCATTGTGCGTTGCATCTGGTGTTATTGTATCGTTCCATGCCCACAAGGGGGCACTGCACATGACCACATTCATTCAATCTAAATATAGGCAGGATTAAACACTAACTTTAAAATTAAACTACAACAAAGAAACACATAAATCTGTGTACATCTGTGTCGGTATTAATAGTGTCTTCTTGGTCGGCTGAAAGCAGTTTTGGTTAAATTATTCGACTAAACCCTTCAACAAGGCAATGCCCCAGCATGGCCACAGTCCAATGACTGAAACAGGTAAAAGATAAAAGATTTATTGTCGCATTGATAAATTTGATTTGTTAGTTGAAAGGGATTTGGTTACTATCTTTATCAGGTTGGGCGACCGCGTAAAAAAAAAGTCTCTTCATTGGTTTGTTAACCAAAAAATACAATGTATATTGAGAGAAGAATGTAAGCCAATATTTCGACAAATTCTCCCTTCCAAGCAAAACCTTGCTACAATAAACAATGATAATTTTAAATTCAATTTTATTTTAAAGATTGGTTGAGATCTGTTTGATCAGAAGCGGGGTTTCTAACTTCATAATATTACAATAGGATTAGCAAACATGTTTTCAAAAGACGTACATGATCCATTCGCTGCCCTTTGTTTGATATATGCTTCTTATATTCTAAACATTTCTTGGTTTTTAATAAAAATCTGAATATTTTTAATATCTTTAATATCAAACAATAAGTATCAAACCGAAAAAAGAATGCCATAAACTGATATTTGTTTTTGCGTTGGGCTCAGGAAGCAAATGATTGACGGAGTTGAAGATAACTCCGCTTTGAAGTTTTGTCTCGTTTTTAGTTTTTAAACAATCATTGTGTGTGTGTGTGTGTGTGTGTATTTATATATGTGTGTGTGTGTGTGTATTTATATGTGTGTGTGTGTGTGTGTGTGTGTGTGTGTGTGTGTGTGAAGGCGCGTGACTTAGTGGTTAAGGCATTCGCCTCACGATCGTAACATAGTAGGTTCGATTTCCGGCGGCGCGTTGTGTTCCTGAGCAAGACCCTTTGTTTCACGTTGCTCCAGTCCCCTCAGCTGGCAAAAATGAGTTGTACCTGTAATTCAAAGGGACCAGCCTTGTTTCATTCTGTGTCACACTGAATCTCCGTGAGAACTACGTTAAAGGTACGCGGATCTGTGGAGTGCTCAGCTACTTGCACGTTACTTTCATGAATTCGTGTAGTTAGAAGAATTCCAGAGTTCAAGAATCAGAACGGAACACTTTATTATTGGGAAGAATAGTCTAGAGCAATTTCCCGTTTGTGGAGTTGAATTCAGTAGCGAAAAAAACAAGCGGAATCTTTATAAATGGTGGTGTTGATCGCTGTTTGCAGCAACATCTTGTTTCACTCGTAATCTCTGTTGCCATGGAGATATATATCGTTGGTGTTGTTGTCGAATAGAACTATGCTCACAATCAATCCATCTATAACTATCCTCTCTGTTCAGAACCTATGTCTCTTTTTTTGCAATGATAGAGATATTGTGATTTGTGAGAGATTTTGTGATTTTTTTCAGATTTGTGAGAGTTAATTTTATTATTATTATTATTATTATTATTATTTATTATCATTATTATTATTTATTATTATTATTATTATTATTATTATTATTATTATTATAAAAAGCGGCGAGCTGGCAGAATCGTTAGCACGCCAGACAAAATGCTTACCGGCATTTCGCCCGCCTTTACGTTCAAACTTTGCCGAGGTCGACTTTGCCTGTCATCGTTTCGAGGTCGATGAATTAAGTACCAGTCAAGTACTGGGGTCGATGTGACAGAGTTACCGCCTCCCCACAAATTTCAGGCCTTGTGCCTATAATAGAAAAGATTATTATTATTTTCATTAGCATCTTCTTTCAACACTGTTTCCATTTCTTGCCGGGTGTCTTCCTGACACCCAGGGTAGAAAAACGTACATTAGTATACCCGTTGTCTTTGATCTGATCCAACTTAACTCCTGTTCTTGACAACAAAAAGATGGACACCATTTTCAAAAAGAGATACATTATGCACTTCTGACGTCACACAAAACACAAAAGCTTCAGATTTTAGCCAGAAGAAAGCGGAAAGGAAGAGTGTAGTGTAGTAGTAGTAGTAGTAGTAGTAGTAGTAGTAGTAGTAGTAGTAGTAGTAGTAGTATTTGTTATACAAGAAGAAGAAGAAGAAGAAGAAGAAGAGGAGGAGACGGAGTAGTGGCCTACATCCCTATTATTTAGTTAACCGTTTTTGCGATCGACTTCGCCTTTCATTTCTCGCTAGGTCGATAAAGTAAGTAAATTTTTAGGAAAGAAGCAAATGAAGAAGTGTAATTTCCATGTTTTTATCAAAGTATTCGTTAGTAAATGAAGTGGAATTATATTCATTGACGATTAGACTCGGCTCACCAAGAGATTACGACGCTTATCGTGGATTATCGTTAAACTGACGTAGATTAGTTACTTAGCAGCTTCGATTGCGAAGAAAATTTTTGGAGCATTTACCTTCCATGTTATCTTAGTCTGTCATCGTTTAGAATTAATCCCATCCCAATATGTTGTCTTTTATTAACTACAGCTCTGATCGAGAAAACACATCATTCTGTGAGTACAATATGCGAAAACGGATAAGTGTGTGTGTATGAGAGAGAGAGAGGGGGGCGAGTGCGTGTGTGTGTGTGTGTGTGTCACACGTGAGTAGTGTAGGGTATCTACCACAAGAATTCTTTTAAATAGTTCTTGACAAACATTTTTTCCTTTCGTAACAAAGACGATTCTTCTAAAAAGATAACCTGTTTCACCTGAAGCAAACGAAAAAAGGAAACAACAATGGGAAAATAAATATTTCTTTTTAATTGACATTTCTAACTTAAATATATACACACACATACATACATACATATATATATATAATCCACAAAAGAAAAGCAAGACTTTCCGTGAGGATCTTTATTTAAACAGCGCTCTTGTATCTTTACACGCAATCTTGTTCAATTGAAAACAGCCGAACATAGAATATTTAATCGTTCTTAAAACGTTCGTAGTTATAAATGGAAAGTGAATAATGATTAGACAAATAGTCAAAAAACTGAATTGTCTCGTTGCTAGAAGCCGAGCCACATAGAAAACAAATCACGTCGTTGAAAATATTTTAGATGGATGATTATCTCAGGAGAGATTCCATAAAGCAAATAAATAAAATACGTGAGCGAAGTAGAGGAAGCGAATGAGATAGAAGGAGAAGAAAATCATTCAAGGCACGTTTTAACTAAGTTATATATGTTGAAAGAAAGTTTGAAATAGTTACAGACGCTTATCTTCTGCATATGCAACAAACGAAATTGAAAATTAAAAATGTCCCCTACTTCAAAATATTAATTCAAGTAGATAAGTCCATTTTACCCTTCAAGAACCACCTCCACTTCAATTTTTTCTCTATTTTCTAAGCCTAGTATTTTGGGGACAGTGGTATTTATTTATTGTTTGCATAATGGGAGTTGGTCTTTCTTCTCCACTAGAGGGATGAACTACCAGTCGACGAATTTGTTGTTCGAATCCTATCCATACCAAAATCCCTCAACTACAAGCAGATTTCGCAAATAAGTATGTAATAACATAAGGCACTCTGGTTCGATGCTCTTCCGATTCATTTCATTTGGAAGCAACAGTAGCGATGCAAAGGGGTACTTTTTTGAGCTTTTATTTCTAGGTCGCGCTTCTTAATGTGAATATAACTTGGTTACCGAAATCAATGTCTTCCAGGAATGTAATATCGTAATTTCTTCCAAACAAACTGTATGACATATTAATGACACTGGTGATGGCTAAACGAGTTTATCGTCCTTCGTTATCATAGCACTTCCTGTGATTTAAGTTACCGTTTATTGTGATTGTTGATTCACTATCCATTCCGTTCGTGGTCTTCTGCATACTTTTATGGTTACTCGATGAATTGCTGTGTAACCAAAAATCTCAATTGAATTTAAACTATTATTTGGGGATGGTGCCTTGTGTTGTGTTGAATTTCTTGTTTAATAGCTGAGAGTGTTGCTTCTGAGATTCTTTTGTTTGAAATTAACTCCTTTCATACATTTGCTAATGCATTGCCATTTCTCCGACGGCTTCTTGTCCAGCTAGAATCTCTGCATTTCTAAAAGTGTTTTGTACTTTCGTTGTTGTATTCCGTTAAAGCAAATAATTGAAATCTGCAAACATCTATCGGCCTTTCTTTGTTTTCGCTTCTCTGTATTCTGGGCATTTTCGTTTTTGTAATATTTTCTTCGAGGAGTGTAGCATTGTAAGCATTCAACTTGACATTCTCGGCCATTTCTTTAATACTGAATGGGAAATTATATCACAATTTACATTTTTGTGCTTGTGTGAGATTTTGGTTGTTTTTTTTTATTATTATTCTTGCTGATAACTTTTGTGTATCGTTCTTACTAGAAATTAGTTAAATCAATCGATTATTTCATTTTATCCCATTTATTTTATCATTTCTGCTAACATAAGTACATTTGGGAAGGTGGGTAGAATTGAATTCATTAATCCTAGTACTTGAGCTGTGATTTATCTTATCGACCACGATAAGAAGAAAAGACAAAGTTCACCTCATCAGGATTTTAATTCAGAATGTAAATTATTAACACAAGGTACTCTGGTTCGATGCTCCTACGATTCTGCCCATCTACCATCTATTTTATTATGACGTAATGTCCATGGTTATGTCATAATAAAATATAAGCAAAATTTCTTCTAAAACCGGCCAAAGCTATTCAACCATTTGGTTGAGAGAAATTATCTGCAGGGAACAAGTGCAAATACTGAATACAAAAAAGGGGATTTACATATATGTAAGACGATAACACTTAAAACTTGGATCAAATGTAATTATTCAACTATAAAGTAGTAAAGTTAAAAACAAGACCAGTTGATCGAAATTTTTGGACAGTTTGGATAATTCTGGACATTGAGCTAATTCTGGACATTGAAGCTAACCATAGTCCATAATGAATAATCAAACAATTACATGGAAGCGGAGCATTTTGGACGAGCTCAGGACCACCGGCCTGACATGGGAAGCATGTACATTAGAAGTGTACATTAAGTATATTTGAATTTTAGAGATGTATTTATCAGACAAATGATTTGATCTGAGACCACGTGTTAAAAAACAATTCCAGCACGGAAAGACACACTAAAAGCCATTCAAAAACACACGAAGGTATTAACTTTACTTAAACATTTATCATTCGGTGTCAAAATTTTCGTCGCACTAACTGCGACCTGGTCACTGATATGGTTACACTGTTGTGGAAGCGTGCCAGTGAACAATCTTTGGTGTGTTTTAGAATGGCTGATATGTGTCTTCTACGCTGTAATTGCTTTAAGTATATCTGCCAATAGGAAATTATTCTCTGCAATATTATATATCAGGTAGTTACTTGCTACCTTCTGTCTATCTTTTTTTTTTTTTTGTTCTTCCTTTCTTTCCAACCTGACATCTCATTGGCATCTTCTGGGAAGACAGGGAACTCCATTACAAAATATATACTGAAAGAGATATTGCTATAATACCATATTCACAACGAAATGTCAAAGAAAAGTAAACGTGAATTTTCACGGGGGGCAATCGTATGTCGCTCTTTCTATGGCACGTTCACTTCTTGACGTTAAGCTAAAATAAAAGAACTTTTCAAGGTAACACGGATGACAAGTGTATAACAAAGAATACCGTTTTCAACAATGTTCTCACCTCCTCACACTACACATTCTGTACAATCAACGTAAACTTTGCACCATCTCAAGAATTAAATGCTCCAGTAAAAAAAGAAAAGAAAAGAAAAGAAATTATGTACTACTACATGGGTCTTTATAAACTTCCAGCAATCATAATTTTTAAACTAACCGTGAAAATTCCACCGATGCTACTTGATCCCATGATGAATATAGCAAAAGCAGAGAAAGTTTACAACGCCTGCCTTGCGAGTCGGAACGTATATATCGCCGAGGAAGAAATATTGCAAAGCATTTTGATCATTGTTCGAATAACTGCTCTGACCCATAGTTCTAGACTAGTATTTTATCAACCCCGGGAAGACCAAACACAAAGTTGACTACGGCAGAATTTGAACTCAGAACATAAGAAGTCAGAACAAACACCGATGTTCTAACGACTCTGCCAATCCACCTCTTATTTCTATCTTTTTGTCTATTTTTATTGAAGGCAGTAAATTGTGGAAATCATTAGAGCGACAAATAGAATGTCTGGCAGTATTCCGGTTCTCTGCAATCTGAGTTCAAATTCCTACTGAGCTCAACTCTAATCATTTCCCAGACGATAAATTAAGTACCAGACGACTACTGGAGGAATCAATTCTTTTTTTTTTTTTTTCCTGCTCTCTCGATCGTATCTGTAATTTAGCCTTGTCACCCTGATTCGGCCTGAGAATTACGGGAACGATACGCTTATCTACGGAATACTCAACCGCTCATATTCGAACGAATGAATCCTCATCACTGACACCAACGAGGAATCCAGCATCCACTTTAATTTAAGTACTTGGTTAATTAGAAGTGATATCCTAAAACTTTTTTCTTCGACTTATTTTATAGTTGACTGTAAGTTTAAATGTCTGAGTTGAATTGTTAATAAGATTAGAATTTTCCGGGATATTAATCTTATCTTTAATGTATATATTTCCAATATTCAGAACTACATTGCATTTCGATAGTGCCTGTATCTGGTCGTCTTCGGGTGATTTACTTCTGGATACGCATCTCGTCAAATGCATGGTCCCAGACTGGATTCTAACTACCCTGGAATAAAATATTTGAAGGTAACCAGAGATTGAGACGTAGTGTAGATATAAATATGGTAAATATATGATTGCAAAAATGGGGAAAACTGACCAAGAAAATTATAATCTGAATAATTTATAGGATTTTCCCGAACATAGAAAATGCGACACTTTTAGTTTTATGCTGTTTAGACAAATCTATCGGAATTTTACTTTGAGAAAATAAAATATCGTCTTATATTAAGTTTTAGGCATTTCTTACTCTTGTTTAGAGTATCTTCCTCACTAGTGGTCCCGCGATGCTATGGAATATCTTCCTCACTGTTGAGGTTTCCAATATACGCTAATTCTTTTTACTATAGGCACAAGGCTTCGAATTTGTGGGGAGGGGGATAGTTCATTTACTTCGACCCCAGTACTTGACTGGCACTTAGTTTATCGACCTCGAAAGGATGAAAGGCAAAGCCGACCTCAGCGGATTTTGAACTCAGAACGGCAGACGAAATATCGCTAAGCATTACGCCCGGCGTGCTAACGATTCTGCCAGCTCGCGATATACCTTAATGTCAACACTTTGAGCTCAACATTTTATTTTTGTCCTGAATATGTTTTAACTCCTCAAGTCTACTCGATGTGCAATGCTCTCTAATTTTATTTGATGGTTACCTTATTACAATGATGTCGTTAGCATATATAAAACTAGTTGTGCAAAAGCTACGTACTACCACGTGGTCAACAATCTTTTAAAAGTATATTTGATAATCCCGAATCTGACAGAAAAGTTTATTGGTTTTGATAGACATCAGTAGGTACGGTGATGTCCATGTTCACTGAGACGGCCTAATAATAAAGAAACATGCCTGGAGTTCTCTTGTACATGCCCGAAACGGACAAAACAATGTTTGCCATTGACAATAATAAATGCCATTGATTATTTTGTCTTCTAACTTCTTTAGTCTGCTTTAAAGAATTTTAACGTTCCAAACAAACTGCAAGGTTCTCACACAAAAATATGAAAATGGTTTTAAATAATAAAATTGAAACCATGTTTACTGCTTCCCAACTGACGACATTCATGCAAATGGTTGCTCCGAAAATTAAAGCATAATAATTTAGTCGGTCGGGTGTCTGCTCGATATCGCCCGTCACTATTCACCATCCAATCGTACAACAACCGCTGTTGGCCGACCTAGCCATTTATATAGCAGTCTTCGATTTTGTTCAATAATAATAATAATGATAATAATTTGTCATTTAAGCACAAAATCAATATCTTATAGTAACGTCTGATGAAACGAGCCTGGTACATGTCTGCTGATTATTTATTGAACCCGAAGGAATTAGAAGCGAAGTAGGATTCCAGCTCAGAACATAGAATGATGAACCTAAATGCAACATGACATACCGTTGTGGCACCACCGCTTCGGTCATAATTATTATTGGAAATTCAGAAGAGAAACTCAGAACAATAAAATGCTATGTAAAACATACGGCAGCATTTCATTTCGTGATTCTGAATTGAGGTGTTGATAAAATATGTATTCTTAATATACTGGAGTCAGTTCAGGGATTTATTTGCATGAAACATGACAAGGTGCATGTTTAAAAGGAATCCTTAGATTGTGTTCAAAATTTGCGAGTCGCATCATGTGGTTCGTAACTAACACAAGTGTTGCTCTGACTGAAAACTGCAGTATGTCATTGTTCAGTGATGTAAGCAACGGTATCTGTTCCGCCTCCGAGCTTTCTAGGTTCAATACCAGCTCCTGCCACTAGAAACAACCAGGTTCTTTGGGAATCTTTAAGCAGATACCCCAATATTTCAGCTGATCACGATCCACGGCAACATAAGAACTTGCGAGACAGAATGCAAGTACTGTGCACGCAATAACATTCTACGGGGGTGACACACAAAAGACCTTACCATTATATGTGTGTATAGCGGGAATGCCATATATATATATATATATATATATATAGAGAGAGAGAGAGAGAGAGAGAGAGAGAGAGAGAGGGGGGGGACAGAGACAGACAGAGAGACAGAGAGAGAGAGAGGGGAGACCAAATCTTCGGTATACAGATACTGTCCAACACAACACCGTTGATTTAGAGGTATTCAGAAATTCAGTTTAATTCATTAATCTTGGAGCATTGATATAAATCAGACGAAGAACATCAGCATTCTAATTATTTGAAACCGCTTCCTCTCTGGGATCACAAAATGATGTCAGAATTGACCAGAAATATTAGCGATACACCTCCCCCACCACATACACTTTCTTCTTCCTTAGATCAAAGTAAAAACAAAAAGGATTTGGGCCACAGTTCACAGCTGAATGTAGTCAAAACCCTACCAAACAATTGAAAAATATCTCGTTGGCTTCAAAAATGCTGAATGCATCCAGAAAACCGATCGGTCGCACCACACCATCATCAGAAGCAATGCTGGCCGAATTTGATGGGCAAAAGCAGACGATTTTTGAGAAACAATTATCTTCTATTAAAAAAATATTTGGATTATTGTGACAAATATCCACAGAAAAAAATATCGTCGATTCGTCTCAGTTAGTTTTTTGGGTTTCTTTTGTATTTTTTAAAAATGTTAAAAAAAAATGTATTTCACGTACGATTTATGTTTACACAGTCATGGATAGACACACATATATACTGATTTGTGTGCGCGTGTATATATATATGTGTGTGTGTGTGTGTGTGT
>NC_068998.1:54841332-54846099 GCF_001194135.2 Octopus bimaculoides
CACAAGGACAGCAATTTAGGGGGAGGGGATGAGTCGATTACATCAACCCCAGTGTTTAACTGGTACTTATTTTATCGATTCCAAAAGGATGAAAGGTAAAGTCGACCTCGGCGGAATTTGAACTCAGAACGTAGCGACAGACGAAATATTGCTTAGCATTTTCTCCAGCGTGCTAACGACACACACACACACACACACACACACACTTTCTAGGTATATTTATCATCTCACCAAATGTGTCAAGCGAAGCACAGGAATCTTCAGCGTTCCATTTTAAAATGTTGGTACTCTGCTTCCATTTTCGATTATGCTAGCCATAATCCAGAATGATGACAGTTTACTAACATTTATGATTGGAATACTGAAAATTGCGTTGCTTCGCATGATACATTTTGGTGGCATCGTAAATCTAAAAATACAGAAAATATTCATCCAGAGGTAGTGATGTGTAGTCATTCTCACTGTTCGCCACTCCTATATACGCATGTAAGTCCATAAGTCAGGAAAAGAATGCACTCGTATATTGGTCAATAGAGTGGGTATATTATCCGAAGTGTATAGTATTATATATCCATCACAGCTGATCTTACCAATCGGTTTCGCGCTTGGGGTACAACGGAGTGTTAGCTCACAATCAGATTATATAACCCTACGCTCATCAGAGGTAGCCGATAATCGGATAATTACCTAACACTCCGTCGTACCTCTAGCGCGAAACCGATTGGTAACATCAGCCGTGATACACTTTGAAAACTATATATATATATATATATATATATATATATATATATATATATATATATATATATATATATATACACACACATATATATATGTATTGTCAAGCACATATTCTCTCACAGATTCGAATTAATTCGCACCCATATTCGTTTGTATAGACATGCAATAAAATACATATTATCTCACAGGTTTTGCTTTATTCTCACACTTACAGAAGTAGATAAACGTATAAGAACATCACACACACACACACACACACACGTGACGGTACGATCCTCAGTTTGTGGAGTCTCTAACTGATCTCCAGGCCAGCAGTTTTTGACGGGAGGGGGCAAATCGATTGTATTGACCCCGAAAGAATTAAAGGCAAAGTTGAGCTCGATGGGATTTGAACTTAAAACAAAGGGCTGAAAGAAATGCCACTAAGCATTTCGTCCAAGATGCTAATGTTTCTGTCTTTTAAGGAAGGAGGAATTACGGTTCATTATATCAACATAGCTTTTGTTTGATTTGTGCTTATTTTATCGACACCGGAAGGATGAAAACAGAAATTAATACAAAAGGGGCTTCAATTTACAATATAAAGGGACATACCAGGCATTTTGCCCGGCGTGTTATTAATTTTGCCACTACAAATTCCTTACACGAGCAAAAGGCTAGAAATTTGGGGAGAGAAAACAGTTGATTGTGTCGACACTGGTACTTGATGGGTACTCTATTTCATAGAAGTCTGAAAGATGAAAGACAGAGTACACCTGGAAAGAATTTGAACTCAGAACGTAAAGAGCCAGAACAAATACTGTCAGGCATTTTATCCAATCTTCTGGCTATTCTGTTAATCTGTCAGCCTCCATGACCAGTACAGAAGTTGATAGAATCGACAACATCTTTTCTTCTCTTTTAAGTGATTCTTGTGACTACGTTAGAAATTAATATAAATTCAATGTAGAAATAACTTATTTTCGTTGTATTTTCTCGTTCGACCTTTAGGTTTCGTCATTGATTTACTTAATGGGGGTCAATTACCGTTTAGACTGGACTTGTTCAAGGGAATTCGAGATACAGGCTCAGCTAGGAACCCCAACAACAGAGGATGTCACATGGTCGCAGAGACACTGTCGTGCACTCGCACATACATACACACACATACATATAAACAAAGGGACATAACTTTCATCACAGCAGCCACACAAAAATAAAAACAACTGTACACAGTATTTAGTTGTCTTAAGCCGCAGTCTTATCTGGTGGCCTCAGATTAAATCCTCCCCCAGTGTATCGACTTCCAGTTTGTTTGTGAGGATGGATCGAAGGTAGACCACTCTGAGCCAATGCGTGTTCCCGTTCCCTGGAAAGAAGAATAAAGTAGTAAATATACATATATACACACACACACACACCACCACCACCATATATGCACACACACACACACACACACACACACACACACACACACACACACACACACACACACACACACAAAACAAGTGCATACTTACTTTTGTTGTTCCTCTTTCTTTTTCTGAAGGAAATATTTCTTCTTCACTTCCTGTAGCTCCCTTGCAAGCCTTTCCTTCTCATATTTATTCTCACTCGCCTGCGATTCATACATCGTTAGTTCGGAAGCCATCACCTGTAAATCCAGTAAAACTCTTGACAATAACATAACTAACGAGACTTTTAAAATAGTGCTTTTTTTTTTTTGTCTTCTAGGTACTAATATTTTCATTGACCATTATCTCTCCATCAATAGGATCAGCTGTAGGTTTGTGTTTGAGAAGCTTGCTTCCCAAACGTGGTTTCAGGTTCAGTCCCACAGTGCGGCACTTTGAGCAAGTGTCACCTACAACAGCCCTGGGTTAACCAAGCCTTGTGAGAGGATTTGGTGCACCATTGTCTGACATCATGTGATGGTCGTAGAGGAACATCACCATCAGACGAGTGGTAGTGTTTGTTTGCAGTCTTTCATGAAAAACATGTCTCACAATGGGGGAAAAATTACTTTGCTAGGAAACAGGGCACAAGGTCTGACATTTGGGGAAGAACATTACTTGATCAACCCCAATGCTTGACTGTTATTTTATTTTATCAATGCTGGAGAGATGAAAAGCAAGATTGGCGTTGGTGGGATTTGAACTCAAAGCATAAAGATCTGATTAAATAATATAGCAAATCATTTTGTTTGATTCTCCACCAATTCTGCTGCTCCACTGCCTTTTATTCACTTGAAAATTATGTTGTAGCATCTGTTTATCACAATAACTTGTATCAAATTAAAAAGTGAACTGTCTATATTTTGAAAAGAATTTTCAAAAATTTCAACAAAGATGTGTAAATATTTTTCCAGCAAATTCGTGAAATTCAATTAAATAATTAGAATTTAATGTTGCACAATATTTTGAATAAATCAAGTAATCTAAGGACCTGTGTATCTTAGAAAAAAGTAATCTGAAAACAAGTGGAAAATAGATTGAGGATTAATATTGTATCAAGTTTGTAATCTGTGAGGGATCTTCAATATGGTCATGTGACCAGTTTCAAACCAGAAAACAAAGATGAAGGATAATAATCAGCCAATGAATTTCAACATGAATGTGTTGGGCCTCCATCAGTCAATGACAACTTTGCATCTGTGTGTGTTTGTGCAAGATTTTTTTCAAGGAAGCTGGCAGTTGCTCCTCTCCATGCCAACACTGCTTATCCAAGGAAAACACTGCCAGCCTGGACCGATGCAGATTGGTACCAGCATCATTGCATGTGTTGCTATTAGAACACAAAGAACTGGAGAAATACTACAAGGTATCTCTCCCAATCATTTAACAGTCCTGCCAATCCAACACCATAGATTGGTACTTTTTTATTGAACCCAAAGGGACAAAAGACAAAGTTGACTTTGGCAAGTTTTGAACTTGGAATGCAATGAGTTACAACAAATACTGCAAGGAATCCCATCCCACACTACAACAATGTCCACTAATTCAATACCTTAAATGAGAATAAACAGGTGAGATACTACACTTTCCAGGTACACACTGTAGAAGAGTTTGAACCCATATCCAAGAGGTCAGCAGTATTCATGAGTCAAGACCAAACATTTGTAAATAAAATACCTTCCCTACTGTCTTTTGAAATCTAGTGTTGAGAAAATGGAATTATTTGTGTATAAATATTATGGTTCTTGCCTTCATTTGTTTGACCTTGCTTTTAAAAGTCTGTTGATAAATAGAAAGCTGTTCTGCTACTTCTGGCCCTGGCTGTCGAGCTAAGATATGTTTTAGCTCAATATAAAGCTTCTCTTTTTCTTGGATTAAAAGTTCCTTCTCAACAACTTCTTCGGTCTTTTTGATTAACCGTTTCTGCAGGGTATGTGTTCGTTGGATCATTTTATACATAGTTGGGTCACTGCTCTGTAACAGAAGATACAAATGAAATCAATTCTTAATAGTTCACTAATTCTTTGGTGATACCTGATAACCTGATGAATAAGTTATGGAAGGACATAATATTTAAATACCTATCTTACATGACTTAATGGTGAAGTTAATTCATAAAACGGGGGATGATGCTACGTTTGGCAGCGGAGGAAAAGAACTAGAAATGAATGGACAATAGTAAGACACTAGCTTCCCCAGAAACCTAAGATCAATGCCATACATACTTGACCACATTGCTTCAATGCAAGTTACATTACACACACACACACACACACACACACACACACACACACACACACACACACATTCTTGTATAAAGACAGTCATCAAAGTTATTGAATATTAAAGATATCCAACAGAAACATACATACATACAAACATACATATATAAATATACACATATATAAATAATATATATATACACACACACATAAATATATATACATATATAAATATACATATATATACATACATATATTCACAGTTTATTAGGAATAAAATAGAAGAATAAAGAGTAAAAGTAGTTAGGAGAATATAGGCAGGAGAATAATGTTCACAAGTCATCTTTTTCTAACTACTTTTAATCTTCTAT